>NC_135497.1:94677957-94745457 GCF_052857255.1 Amblyomma americanum
ATTGCCCCCCCCCCCCCCCCCCCCCCTCCCCCCCCCTCGCTGGGCAGGGCGCACGGAGGGCGTGCGAGCGAGAGCGTGCAGCGACATCGGACGCGCGCCCAAAGCCGTGCAACGAGTGATGACCGCTTTCGGAGCGCCGCTGATTGCAGCCTTTCAAAGGGGCCGTGATGGGCGGTCGCGCGCCGCCGCTCACGCGACTGCTCACCCGGTGCTGGCGCACGTCGCGTCAGCGCTGGGCGCCGCGCGAGCGACTAAAATTGGACCGGCGTACAGACAAGTCGCGTTGGTCTCCAGTACACCCGCGCCTCGTTTGTATTGTTGTTTTTTTATCCTTCCTAGCACTATGTGAAAGCCTTCTTCTGTGTAAGCTTGTTCATTCCCGGTCAACTATACGCTTCCCACGAGCGTTCTCATCATGGCACTGCCGTACAACAACTTCGCCGAAAGTTTACCTGTGAACAACACCTGAACTGGAGCAGTCTTTCTTTCGCGTCACAAGGATTTGCAGTGCCGTTCTATCCAATCCGCGTTCATTTTTTACGCGACGAGGTGAAGTCAAGCGCAGATTTAGCTGGACGAAAAAGTGAGTAGGGGTGAATTCCGTACTTGACAATTGCGTCGTTGACGTACGGAGTATCCAGGAAACGACACGAAGAGCTAATTCTTGAACGACGCAGAATTCTATTCCAGAGTTACGTTGGCTGCACACCACTCTTCCAGCTTCAATTAGGAATGTGACAAGCAAAACCGGAGACCGTTGTTTCGCAGCTCCGCAAGGGGAACAATTCTGCGACCGAACGAAGCCGAGAGGATTTCGGGCGCTGCTCCAATACAGCTGGCCCAATGTGGCGAAATCACAGCGCGTTCTAGACCAGTTAGTGGCGCTCAGAATATGAACAGCGGAGACAGCCACTGCTGGGGAGCAGAGTCGATTAATTTAGGTCGCGCGCCGACGGATCTTTTTTTTTTGCATGCGAATACGCTAGACGGACCGATCATAGTGAATCAAGGTTTAGAAATCGGCCTGCCGGCTTCATGATGCTGGGTGTGGACCGGCCCCGAGGAGGGGTCGCGAGGCGTCGTCGAGAGAGAGCCTGCGGCCGGAAGCGAGGCGCCTCGCGGTCCCAGCCTCGGGGATCAAAGCAGCGGCGGCGTCGAAGGACGCCCCGCGGAGACGTCTTCTAATCCGGTCCCCGCCGCCGCTCGACGCCCGAGGCCATCGGACTGCGCCGCTGTTAATGAATGCGGTCGGCGCCTGCCTCCGCGGCTGGCCCTCGGGGCTGCCGAGTTTCGCGGGGCCCGTCTCTTCTTTATTGCTTTGTCTCGCGACGCGGGCGTATACGAGGTATGCGGACTGCCCCGGGCCGACTCAACGCGGGCGTTGTCTCTCCCCCTCTCTATTTTGCGTGTGTGTTTCAACGGCGGCGACGGCGCGGCTCTTCATTGATAATTCACGGACGGCCCTGAACTCTGCCCGATGATCGCTCGTTTGTCAAGCTGGCTCAAATGTTCTTCTCCTCGCGGCCCTAATCGAAGTCATCTGTCGAGACGAGGTGACCACGGGGAGACGGCGCACCAGGCTTGGCCTCGGCGTTCCAGTTGGCCGTCGATTGCCTGTCACGACTCGAAAGCAAATTAAAAACAAAAGAATGCCATCTCTCTCCTCTCTCAGATGGCGCTCTCTCTCCCTATGCGCAGCAGCGCATTTGTCCTCTCCTGGCGCCATGGCGGTTGTCTTGGTGCCATCTTTCCGCGCATGCATGACAGCTGCAATGTCGCCACGGCTGTTACGAACATTTTGTTGCACTGTCCCGCTAATTGCGCCTGTGTTTCCTTCGACTATTTCGTGCAATGCAGTTCACTCCAGTAGAGCTCTCACACGCACTCGCGCTCAAGGCTGGAAGGCAAGAAACCACAGAAGGAGAAGATAGGAGGCAGGAATCTACTGCGAATGGCGCAGAAACTAGTCCTTATACTCCAGATGGATGACATGTGCTTTCCTCGGTTAAGCACCGGCTTTTATCAGAAAATCACAAAGAGCAAGTCAGAGAGTATATGGACTGGAAAAACGGGCTGTTATGAGTCTACTTTACCGCGTGGGCCTTGGCGCCAAAGGCCGAAATGTAATCGACGCGTGGCGACGCTCGGGAGACAGCCGCTTGCAAAACAAACCCCGAGGGGCATCCCGTCCCAAGCGGGGTTCGAGCATCCATCGAGCAGCGCATCGCCGCAACGCATATGGGAGCGACACCCCGTTGGGAGTCCGAACGCTGTAGCCTGCAACAACGCCAGTGGCTTCACCGGGATACTCTTCAGACCGAGCCTACGGGACACTTCCGTGCCGGCCTTTCTGGAAGCAGGTCTGCTCTCGCCCCCCCCCCCCCCCCCCCCCCGCCTCCCTCCCCCGCCTTTTTTTTTCGAAACGCAATTTCTCCCCAAAATGACAAAGCTATCACTGATCTCATCTGCTTAGCGAACGAACCCTGAGATATATCAGCTGCACCGTTATTGGAGTTCTAAGTGGACGCGAGGGGATATCTCTCGCTTTCACCCGAGGGTGTACGTGTTTGTGCACCTCAACAGAGAGTTAAAATGGGAGATCCAAGTTCAGGGCCCCTTATTCGCACTGCGCACGGCGACTTTGCGGTGCGTACTCGCAAGATCTTTATACTAGCGGCTCGGCGCTTCATGCCTTATTAGTGGCCCGCGGTGCAATTTGGGCTAAGAAGTGAAGCGCTAAACTGTAAATATTTCATATGTAAGTTCATTTAAGCCTTTATTTACGTCGGCATAAACAAAAAGCACTAACAAAAATAAAACTACTCTTTTCGTGAAATGAAATAGTTTGTAATGTCTTTCTTCAAGGGAGAAAATATGAACATGTTTGAACAACGCGCGCTTTCTGTTGTCGGATCTCCACGGCAACCAATGTCTACTTACTAAGCCTAACAGTTGTCCAAATCCAGATGCGATCAGTTTTATCGCTGGAATTTTGTGTTGCAGGTATTTAGAGACTAAATAGCATCTGGAGGACACTTAAGCTCCGCATTTTATGGTATGACGCGACAGCGGTTCCTCTTGCCCACTCAGACACGGACTCCGTATCCTCTTTCACAACTATTACGTGAAAGATCACACGGCACACACATAAACCCCCGTACGCCGCTGACACCGAAATGTGGGAACGTACTTTGTGAGAGTCTCCAGGGATGAGGTGTAGATGGTGCCACCGACGTCGATGTGCACGGGCGCCGTGTAGCGGGAAGCAGCCGCGACGCAAGGTATGCCGGAGATCTTGGGGCTGAAGTTGGTGTCCGGCGAGGCGGACAGCATCAGCTTCGGGTCCATCCAACTCCTGCGCCAGGATCCAAGCACGAGTGAGCGAAAAGGTGAGGGATCAGAGAGTCGTTCACTTTTCTTTAAACGTTTCTCAGCGGGGGACTCAGCACTCTTGGAAGAGCCAAGCTTAGGCAGGCTGAGGACGAGAGTTCCTCTACCCTTCGGGAGATTTGTACACAGCGAGACGAGCCACACTGCGTGACACAGGAGCAAACTGAAACGGCTGCACATTTTCGACAACGGCTTTACGCTACGTGTATGTGGTTCCTCATGAGTGAATTAGAGGGCCACACGGGGCCATCGTCGTAAGACGACCCCGCTGTAAGCTGGAACGCTTTGGAATATCGCTATACCGCTACCGATACCGCCCCTGGCTCTAACGGCGAATGCCCGTCGTGCACGCAAGGATAACGCCTGGCAAGCGATGCGCGGGAACGTTCTATTGGTAACTTTTTCCCTGGAAAGTACGCTAAATTCCTGCCGCGGCGCAACATCATATGCAAGCCGGGCAGGAAAGGCTCGAGGGGGATTAATTTAGCCTCAAATTTTCTTACCTAAGGCTTCAGAATCGCTAACATTGCTTCCCACAAGCAAAGGAACTTTAATCCCCGGTTGTGGACACGTGCAGTACCACCTACAGCCATACGCAGCCGAAAAAGAACGCAGCACTCGAGAACAGTTCGTACATAAAAAGAACAGAGAAGCAAATTAAGTCACAAGCTTCGCCTAAGGACGGGGACATAAATATCACAGTCAAGCGCCGACTACCAAGTGATATTTTATTTCGGAGGATATACCGAAGAGGCCATCAGCTCACTGTTGTTCGAGCAGCCCCAGCACTAATAGTGCGGCGCGAGAGTCATTGGGCACTAAGTCAGAAGGCGTGATAAGTGTACATACATTCGCAACAATTTCCTCTACTGCGCCGCATCACCCAAACGCTCTCGTCAACCCGAGCGCAGATTGAAGACGCAGACAGAGCTATCCACGACTCGAAGCGCTTCTACACGAGGTGCATGAGGAGTGTCCTTTCGGCGTACAACCTCCGAGAGCACGTGGTGTTTCTTTTCCTCTTGCAGCGGGCGTGACAGGCGGCGCACAAAACACATACCGAGCTTGACAATGCCATAATCTGCGTAAATGATTCATGGCAGTTCATCTCCACGCGGAGGCTTACGCACCAGACCGCCTCGCTCCTTCCGACCGGGGCGGATGCCAAGTCAGGCGTGAGCCGCAATCCCGGTTCACATGCGCGGAAGCCTTGTTTTCGATAGCGTATCGCTAATCATGACGAAAGAGCACCGACGGGCCGAACGCCTTGACGAATGAGTCGGCCGACGAGGTCGCCAGGATTTCGCCCCCACAGACGCTCGCCCGGTGACGATCACTCGCAGTTTCCCTCCTAGTTTGCATAATGGCCCCAAGATGGATGCGGCTGACTGAAGGCGAGGACAAAGGACCCCCCCGTTTCGCCGCGAACGAAGCGGGCGCCTGACCGACGTCGCCGTTTCGCCAAACCCACGGGGCGAAAGGTGGCGCTGCTGCCGCCTCAGCGCAGCGAAGAAGACGCGGCAGCAAGCACCCCCGTTCTCAGCGGCCTCGCGCGACGGGGCAGGGCGCGCGATCGTGCGAGCTGGCTTTCGTTCCGAGAAATGTCGCATTCGCGTTGCAAAGCGATAAGCACTACTCGTCAAAGAGCCTGCTGGGCCAGAGGTCTCGAAGAACAAAATCAGCTTGAGTCGCTTCAGACCCGCGCAGTACCGGCGCCGCTCCATTCAGCCAGCAGCGCATAATCCGGCAATAGGGACGCGCGTGCGAGGCACCCGTAGTCGCGGTGCCTCGGAAGAAATCGCCGCGAAACATTCTATTTGTGCAAGGCGCAGCTCTGCCGGCTGCCGTCGATCATGTAGCGTGCGGTTTGCAGCGAACAAAAGCGCACGCACAAGCTGCTATACACTGGGTGCTGCGACATGATACAACGCAGCAAGTCAAGGCTGCAACGGGAATATCGCGTTTCCTGCCAGCCGGCGACTGTAATCCCCTGGCGCGATGCTCGCGCTCTTCGTTGTTTCCAGCCCCAAAGAATTCCTCGGTGAGTACCGGTAGCGGGACCTCGTCACGGTGCGAACATTTATTCCCCAGCAACTTGAAACGGTCGGCCTGCCTCAATTTATTATTTTGCTTAGTACCAGCGACTCCTTACGAGCCGCCAGCACGCGAGAAAGGGTTGGCATGGGCTGCGTCTGGCCAAGGGGCTCGTCGCGACTCGTGCTGCAAGGTGGACTCGAAAGGTGTTAGTTACAGCTACGGAGCTCGCCTCGCGGCAGACGTTCGCCATGCGCTGCACGGCCTCCGAGGCTATCGTGGAGAAGAAATCTTCGCGAAAACAGCAGTGTTTCTGCTGCGGGCAACAGTACAGCGTTAGTTCCCCCAACGAGTGCCACTCTCCTGAGGCTTCACGTCTACTTAGATATCCTTATAGTGCTGTCGGTGCACGCAGTTGGTAAACGCTGCGTACACGCTTGGTAGTACATGCTCGAACAACAGTGTTACTCAAGCGCGCTAGTTTCGATTTTCAGTCAGAGTCAAGACGGCTTCGCCCGAGAAAGTCCGAGGGCGGACGCCGACTCTAATGAAGCCTAAAAGCGTTAGCCTCGCACTGAGTTAGCCACGAGAAAAAAGAAACAGCAAATGGCTGTTAGCTTGAACGCATAAGACTAGAGATAAAACAGGCTGTCATACGATGTTATATGACAATTTTGCATTACAGTTTGGGACAAAAGTCTCTGGACCACGTGTTCTGCGAACGAAGCCGATAGTTCTATTTGCCGGAGGCTGGCGACAGCATTTGTGGAGATGAAAGTAAAAATTTTGTAGTTTAACCTCCACAAGTGTGATCGCCAGCCAGCGGTTAATAATGGAGCAGTGAGCTTCGTTTACGGAGCACGCTGTCTAGACACTTTTGTCCCCGACTGTACATTTCCCGTTTGCATTGATCACCTTCCCGTTGCGTCTTTGAATCTGATATCGCCGTCGCTTTCTCACTCACTCGCTCTCACTCAGTCACTAACTCACTCACACTCACCCACTCACTCACCCACTCACTCGCTCACTCATTCGCTCACCCACTCACTCACTCGCTCACCCACTCACTCACCCACTCGCTCACCCACCCACCCACTCACCCACCCACTCACTGACTGGCTCGCTCGCTCACTCACTCACTCGCTCACTCACTCACTCACTCACTCACTCACTCACTCACTCACTCACTCACTCACTCACTCACGCACGCGCCACAACGCGCGCTGATTTAATTTAAGGGTGAACGCACCGACGCTCTCACTCTCTGTCCCCCCTCACACACAAACACATGCACGTGCGCGCGAGGGCGACTTTTTAGGGGAAGAGGACTATGCTGCACACGCAGTAAAAAACAAAGAAAAGAAACCACTTGTGTAAAAGGGGCATAAATTCCGAAGAGTGGCCGCCTGTGTAGCGGCGGAAGACTCGTCGATATGAATGCTTCGGGTCCCGCGCGCGCAACGGTGCCGCAGGAATCATGAACCACGCGATCAAAGCAAGCAGCTTCGTTATGCGGTTATTTCGAGCGCAGGACTGGGCATTCCCTTCGTCAGATACCGCATAAAATCTAATGCACGTGCGTCTTTTACGGCATTAAAAAGGCGAAAGCATGAATGTCTCATCGTGAGTCTATATGTCGTCGGTTGGAATCCCTGACGCGAGCTAGCCTGCAACTTGAGTAAGAAACGTATGTTATGCGGAACGAGAAATAATATGACGCCACCAGAACGCTGTGTGACGAACGGTTGCATCACAATTTTGATACGAAAGACGGGAAAAGGCATACATACACATGTGGGCGGTTCGAATCCCTGTCGCTAGCTGGCCTCCAACCTGACCAAGAGGTGTATGCTGTATATATGCAACGAGAAACCATATGACACTATCCGGAACGCTGCACGACAAACGGTTGGCGCAATGGCGCGTCCGAGGCGATTGGCTGGGGGGGGGGGTGTGAAGGGGGGGGGGGGGAAGGGGAGGGGATGGGGGGGGGGGGGGGGTTCTGTTGTGCATGCCGCCGTCGCGCCCGGCGCTTCGGTGGCTAGACAACAGCTGTTGCGACGCCATCTTTTTTGGGACCATCTCTCGGCCTCAACGACGGTCGCCTACGGTATTTAGTCTAATGGGGTTAGTAAGGCTTTCGCCTTACAAAAACAAAACTCACCAGTTCGGCAGCTTAAGTGTCACTGGGAGTATTCAGTATGCTTCCACGTAGCCACCTTATCAAGAATTGTGTAGCAGTGGGGGCGCAGCCTTCCAAGTTGATTGCTGACTAAATCAGGTTCCTGCTCCCAGCGGCCAAATAGCACTGTCAAGTTCCTCACGCTATACCATGGGATTATTTGCATGCTGATTTAGATATGTCGTCTAGCACGCATGTAATGAACTCAATGTTCATCACAAGACGCTGTTGCATGTTTCTGAAGACATGTATACCCGTAGCCAAGAGCATAGAGAGGGGCCATAGTGCAAGAACTGCTGTACCTACGGCTGCAAACTTTTTTTGCCTACGCTCACTGGAACGCCCAGACTTGAGAAACATATATTGATTAACGCTGACAAACCGAAGTTTGCTCAGGTCTGAAAGTTGAATACGCTGTTTCAGGCGCAAATCGCATTAGGAACTGCTAATGGACGTAAGATACCGCTAGGATAAATTACACGTATACGTGCCCTCTCAGTTTAGTTGTAATACTTGCGGTCGATACTTAGCCGTATGAGATGTAAAATGCTGTGCCACTGGGGGCGAAATGTTGCACGAAAGCATCGCGCGCAATGCAGGGACGCCATCTCCACTCTGACAACCAACCAATGGCAAGTGGTTCGCTGACAAGGGATACGTTCCCATCACACAAGAACGCTGTAAACAGGGCGTCGAAACTGAGAACACGCATTGCAATTATTGACCCTCGTTCGAACGAAAGCGGGCAGCTGTAACTAGGGTGATACAGCCGCCATTTCCGGAGCAACATTTCGGTGACGCCCGCAGCCCAGAGAAGGATAAACACGCGCCGTTTTGTTGACGCCTTTTTCTCTTTTGTTCGCTCCTTTCTTTAAGGGCACAGGGGCGGGACGCCAAGCGAGGCGCACCGAATCGAATGGGCCTCCACACTTGCCCACGTGCTGAACGGCACCGGCAGGCGCGTTTGTAAACACGGATCCGCTCGATAAAGCGCGCGCCGCTCAAATTAGGTGCCCGGAGGGCGCGTCGACATTGCGAAGCCGAGCGGGATATCTTCTTGCGTTGCGTCATTAGCCGGGTTCTCCGACCTTATAACTCACTTTTTTATCGGACGGTTAAAAGTGCACAACGCGCGGCCAGAGTTAACCGGCCAAGTGCGATATGAGAGCTGCGCGCCTCTCTTCGAGTATATATGGTCGGGCGAGAGGAGGGCGCTAACGACGCTATATTAGTTATAGAGCTCTTGCCCAGGGTGGGGAGAACTTTTTCCGAGGGCTGGTTCTGGTTAGGCGAGGCGCTCTCGCTGCTTGCGAGTTCGCCCACGCTGCTGAACGAGGATGGCTACGCCGAGCCGGCGTCTCGCCCCCCACCCCGCCAGCAGTCTTTGTGGTCAATGACGCAGCTTCGGGGCAGAGTGGTCTCGAACCCCATCCGTCGGTCGGCCACTCCTCCCACTTCCATTTCGGGCGTAGCCCTCTGGGCGTGTGGGCGAAAGCGCGCCTCGGGGCCACGCTCGGAGGTCTCCCGCGGACATGAGCCGGCTGCCGCTATCTGCGGGCCCGCAAATGAAACCCTTGCTCGGCGCCGCCTCGGGGCGCGCATCGGCCGCTGCGCGTGTTTGTTCGCTTCTCCTCCGGCCGACTCGGAATGCGCCCGGTCGCCTCGGGCGGCCCGCCGGCGCGGAATGCAAGCGCGCACGTATGTCGCCGCCTGCGGGCAGATTCGCTTTTACGCGCCCGCGCGACCCGGCTCCGCGGTGGACGACGAGGACCACGCAATCGCTCCTACGAGCGGGCCGCGCCCGCCGCTCGCCCCCCCTCCCCCCCCCCCCCCCACCCCCCTCGTAAATTGTGCGCGCTCCGCCGAGATGGAATAGCGCTCAAAGAAAGAAGCAGCAATGCCCGTCTCGCCAGCCATGCTCTCATGAACGGTCAGCACTAACCGAACCCGCGATGGATGCAGCGACTCGGGCATTATACAAGACTGGAGAAACGCCGGGCGGCTGAGCTGCGCGCAGAGAATAAAGCTTTAATTGTTAGAAAGGCAGAGGGGTGCGAGCCCGCTTGCGGCCTCCTATAGTAAGACGAGGAGAAACGCCACGTATAAACGGACAGGGCAATGATAATAATAATAATTGGTTTTTTGGGGAAAGGAAATGGCGCAGTATCTGTCTCATATATCGTTGGACACCTGAACCGCGCCGTAAGGGAAGGGATAAGAGAGGGAGTGAAAGAAGAAGGGAAGAATAGGTGCCGTAGTGGAGGGCTCCGGAATAATTTCGACCACCTGGGGATCTTTAACGTGCACTGACATCGCACAGCACACGGGCGCCTTGGCGTTTTTCCTCCATAAAAACGCAGCCGCCGCGGTCGGGTTCGAACCCGGGAACTCCGGATCAGTAGTCGAGCGCCCTAACCACTGAGCCACCGCGGCGGGTCAGAGGGCAATGACGAAGCATGAACTGTACACTGGGAACCTGCGAACAATAAAACTGTCGGTGGTTTTGGCGTTTGGCAGCTAAGCACGAGAACACGATGCTGTGCGATGTCAGCGCATGTTAGAGAACCCTGAGTGGTCGACAGAAGCCCTCCACCACGGGGTGCATCACGTGCGCATTCGAGATGCGAAACCCGGCACAGCAACCATCATCATCGTTAATAGGCGTAAAAAAGTGCTCGTAGCGACACCTGTGCGCAATACGCGAGCGCAGTACACGAGTCGGAGACATGGCACGCACTAACGACTGCGTGCGCTTGCACTTTCACCTCTCCCTGCCCACGGTCATCTGCGAACGAACGAGCACGATGCCGCTCTCGTCGCATAAAGTGAAAGTGTGTGAGTGTGGACCGCATCTTCGTTACGGAAATGGAGTAAAAAAACACAGAAACTGAGCAGTGCGACAATAGAAGCTAATGATGCACGAGACCACGTAGGCAAGCGCCGAGTCGACAGTGTTTTCGGCTAAAGAAATGGCGCTCCTGTGGCACAGGATACGTGAAGACGAGACGCCAGTCACAGAAACGGTATTCTGCCTTGTTCGCAGAATGTCGCTTCCCTAATGCACTCGTAAATTACTCTGGCTGTGCTAATAAACTCTCCTACGGAAAGCTGACCGATAAATTAGTAAAATATAAAAATCGAACAGTGAAACTGGTCAATTCCGCGATTACCTAAAAAAAACGGTTGGTTTATGGTTTATGGGGGTTAACGCCCCAAAGCGACTCAGGCTATGAGGGACGCCGTAGTGAAAGGCTCCGGAAATTTCGACCACCTGGGGTTCTTTTACGTGCACTGACATCGCACAGTACACAGGCCTCTGGAATTTCGCCTCCATCGAAATTCGACCACCACGGCCGGGAGATTACCCAAAAAACGATGGATCGATCGACCATGGGCCTTCCTAAGACCTCCGTGTCTTAAGCAAAATTAAGCTAATCATCACAAATTCGCGGAAAACCGGTTGAGGAGCGAATTTTCAGCGCGAAATTTCTCTCCTTCGAGAGGGGAGCTTTCTACGCCGGAAAGGTGTGCGGAGCTGCGACTATATGTTACGCGGCAACAAGCACGCTGTAACCTGTCTGGCGCATACATTTTACCGCGAAGGCAGTGCTACTCAGTACCGCTGCGCAGGATGTTTGTCTAACTGCCACAGCCCAGCTTTCTATTTGCGGTTGAATCACCGGTCACGTGATCACCCAGGAAGGCCCAGGGTACAGCAGTCATCGTCGATACACTGCAATTAGGCCGTTCTTTTCCCAGCTGGAACAGCATTCAGGAACGAACGAGGACTAACCGGAACCAGCGTCATGCCCACATACGTGTGTTCCTCTATACGAATCGTTTTCGTGCTGCCAAAAGAGCGCGCACATGTGCTTCCATGCGGGCAAGTTCACACGCAAGCACTGGGACCACCACATTTTACGCATGCGCAATACGAACTAGGGCGGTATACGGGCAATGCATGGAGACCACGTCGTCAGCTAATCGCATGATCGTGGGGAATTAGTCTGTCTGCAATTTTCGTATCAAAACTGTGACGCAGCCGCTCGTCGTACACCGTTGAGGGTGGTGTCATACGGTTCCTCGTTCCATATAGCATACGCTTCTGAGTCAGGTTAGAGGCTAGCTCGCGACAGGCATTCGAACCGAGTGTCCGAGTATTTCATTCGGCCCTTTGTGGAATCAGCGTTCGGAGGTGCATCTTCCGTTTCATTTCTCAGTGCGCAGCCCGCGTCGAGGTCGAACGCTCACGGTGACACACTAATGCTTTCGCCTTCACAGCACGTAAGCAGTCTTAAGTGCCCCTTGAACTTCTATTTTCTCATTAGTTTACTGAATATATTTAACTTCGTAAATTCTTGGGCGAGTCTCAGATTTTCCAATCCAAATATTTTTTTTCCCTCGTAAGCAATACATACCATGCGCTTTTTTTTCTTTATGCCGTTAGGAAAACAGCTCTATTAGGCACACTATGATGTGCTTCAAAAAGGCAAAATTTTTAAATTTATAGGTGAATATTTGCTTCAAGGATATCGCCCTGTCATTGCCTGCTTTCCCGCAGCAAGAAAAATAGTTAAGCTGTTGAATTTGGCTTGGTTTGGTTTATGGGGGTTTAACGTCCCAAAGCGACTCAGGCTATGAGAGATGCCGTAGTGAAGGGCTCCGGGAATTTCGACCACCTGGGGTTCTTGAACGTGCACTGACATCACAGAGGACACGGGCCCCTAGAATTTCGTCTCCATCGAAATTCGACCGCCGCGGCCGGGATCGAACCCGCGTCTATCGGGCCAGCAGCCGAGCGCCATAACCACTCAACCACCGCGGCGGCTGTAGAATTTACAGAAAATTAAATCCCTGATTGTCGAAACTATCGCGATTAGGCATTTTTTGGAATAGCGATTTCAAGGCACTGTATCAACCGGCCCGCTGCCGAAAACCCAAAGAACCACATCAAATCCCAAAGATTGCGATTAAGTATGAAAACATGTCAGTATTATCCTCCAGCCGCATCTAATAAACCCCACAGCGTGTGGCAAACAACAGACATTATATCAGGAACAAAAAACAAACAAACTTAAGAGGATCTGAAACCTGAAATTACCTTTCTGTCGTTTTTAATTTAAGGTTCTGATAGCTGTTATGGGCCCTTCAGTGATCTGACTGCCAGGCACTGCCAGGCGCTGCCAGTCAAGCCCTTTGAGACTTTGATATCTGCTGTATTTACGCCAGTAAAGACTGTATTGTACTGCATTGTAAAAAAAAAGAATTCCATGACACAAAGTTATGTGTCGCAGCAGTAAAACGGCCATGAAAGGGTAGCCCAGAGATTTTCGCCTCTCATTTTCCTACGACCGCGAGCGAGGAGTGGTAAAAAAGTCACTCTGCCTTTCTGAGGCATCTCCCTGTATTCTGTATACTAGAAACTCACCTTTCAAATCTAGTAATAACGCTGTCCAAATTAAACAAATAGTGGTCACTGCTGTAATCGCGTCCAAGCAGGACAGCGCCCGAAGATCGCGAGACGTGGTATATAGTCGGCGCCGTCTGCTATCACAGCTGTTAATAAAAAAGGAGAAATAAGTTTCAGACTGGCGAGAGGCTGCCAGAAGGACGATCTCCCGACACCGACAAGCGTTTTGCGGCGACTTGGCAGCTGCCACTGCAGCGATGGAGCGTGGGCGTCCGGCTCATCGGAGGGCCGCGAAGCCCGGTTCCGATTCCTCGTCCTGCGCTGCGCAAGTCCAGTCCCAGCACCGGGTTATCGGCGCCACGGATGATGCCTTTGTGGCGCCCGGACGACCCCCGCCCACCGCTGGGCGTTCCGCAGAAATACAAGACAAGTAGGCCGTCGACGCTGGAGATCGTGGATAAACCCTGCTGCACAAGGTGCGAGGCAGGTGCGCGAAGACGGGCGAAGCCGCACCCCGTTTACGCCGCTGCCGGGACACAAGCGGGGTGCCAGACTGGACAACAGCGCCGCCGCACGCATTTAGACCCATCACGCCTTCGCAAGGTGCACCCTTCATTTGGGCGAAGACGCGAGCAATAGACGAGTGCGCGACGAAGACGTCAAGCGACAATCGCGGCACGGGCGCGAGCGGCGGAGGCCGTGATTTCTCGCGAGGCAATCGCGCCGACACCCGCTCCGGCGGCCGCATGCATATCAAGCAGCGGCGGCGCAAAGCCAGCGCTGATTAGAGCACGGAGCGAGTTGGTCTTCGCCCGCCGTACCGGTTGGAAGGCACGCATCTGTATTCGCGGCAGCGCCCCTGGCCGCCCACACCTGCGATGGCTCACTCGCGGGCAACGGCCACGCGACGCCCACGCCACAAGGGTGAAGGGGCCACTGCGGGAACTGCTTACTGCTAACAGCCCCAGCAGCATCTGCGCGGCCGGCAGTCGTCGCAGCTCCGGCCCCGGGCGTTCGACGAGGATCGATTCGCCGGTCAGACACGCGCTTCTTCACGGGGCCCGAGGACGCGACCGCCGGCTATAGTACACGCACTGAGTGTTTACTCTGTTTTGCGGCGGACCTGACAGCGACGGCGAGCCCCGAGGCGCGGCTGGAGGGCCCCGAGTGAGGATCGCCAACAGCACTTCTCGGATCTGGCTCCACTCGGGGCAGGCCGCTCAGGTGAAAGGAAGCCACAAATTTAGCAACTTGCGGCGCGCCAGTCTCGCCGATCGGAGACGTTGCCTGTGCCCGTTTTCGGCCGGCCTCTAATGGACTGGATCTCCGGGATCCAGCGGCGGCCAGAGAATCGGCCCCCACCGCGGTCGATCACCGAGGCACCGACGCGCGGAGAAACCGCCTATTAGCCGCGCCCGGGCCGCCGCGGCAAGAGTTGCGCCGGCGGCGGCGGCGGCGGAGGGCCCGGGCTCGGCTCGCGCCTCTGCTCTGCTCCGGACGGGTCCTCCGTCAAGGGAAGGAGGTCTGCCCCGGCGCACCTCAGCCGGAGGGCCGAGCAGTGGGCGGCGCCTTTTCGCGCACCGGGTGACGGCGGGCCCTGCTATTTTCATCTAACTGTTCGCCGGCTATCAGACGCTGCTGCCGACGCTTGTCCCTGCCGGCAAGGATGCCTGCGCGCTGTTGGGCAACGGCATTCGATGATGGAGCTGAGGGTGTGCTCGCGGCTGTCTGCATATGGGATCCAATCTTGGCATCGATAAGACGCGCTCTTCACTATCGATTAGCGATAGCGTAAACTCACTTCGTACTTAGCGATGGAGATCTATATATGTGTGCGTGAGCACTGGATACCTTACCTAACTATAGACTGGGCGTTTAAAAATACACTACTTTTTTTTTCGCAAGTACCTAGTTTTCTCGATGTTCAACTGGTGCAGAGAAGTATTCTAAACGATTAGTGATGACTGCTTAACGTTTCAGCCATTTGAAGTACCTTATAATTATAATGATACAGAGAGCTTCGAACCCTTTTTAGGGTCATATTTTAACGCATGAAATCAACAGAGGAGGTTCTTGTGGCCACTAGTGTATAGACAAGATGCTCTGGGGCGCATACGCGTTTACTAAAAAAAAAAAAGAAAACTTTGTCCAGCTCGTCACCGAAGGTGACTGTCAGCATGAATGGCTTTGCAGGACCGGCGTAGAGCATTTTAGGGCGGGTCATAGTTGCCGACTAAGCAAGCGCTTTTTTGGTGCGGCGTCAAACGCATCCACTGCCATCGCCATCGGCTATCAGGTAGCCCGCCTATAGTCTTCAGCGACCTCCAGTCACGAAACAGTGGTCGCGCGCACTCGCGCGCACCGTCGGGGCGATGGCCGAGTGGTCTGAGGCGTCAGGCCCACAGCGTGCGTCGCGCCTGTGCTATGCCGAATGGGTGCGAAGCGCGCATTTTCTTCCCATATATGAATACGTTTTTCGCGAAAATCTCGCTGTCGGGTTTGGCGCCAACTATGCCGCCATTTCGGCACGTTGTTCCACTGAGTGAAGGCTTGGGCTATAGTTGGCAATTCACGGGTTGCAAAAAAAGACGAGAGCAAGAGAGTGGTGACTGTAGTTTCTTTGTACCCACCTCCCCCGCAACCGGAATAAATGAATCAATCTAAGTCAGCGCGGTGCTGTGTGCGTTTCTCTTTTCCTTATTTGCGCTGTTTACCCGTTGCATTGGACTAACTACAATGGGAGCTAATGGCAGCGACTGCGCGGTTGCGCGAATTTGAGCTCTGAAGGACAGTGACCAGTAAGCGCGTACCGCGAGGCGGTCTTCAAAGCAGGCGCTTATATCGCTAAGTTATTATTATTGTTACAGGGTTAATTGGAGAGACATGGGGGAGGCCCTCGCCCTGCAGTGGATGCAGTAAGGCTGATTATTATTATTATTATTATTATTATTATTATTATTATTATTATTATTATTATTATTATTATTATTATTATTATTATTATTATTATTATTATTATTATTATTATTGCGCCCACTTTGCTCAGCAGGTTTTCGCTCGTCCCTAAGAAAGTTGTCGCCACAAAAATTGCGCCTTCGAAGTTTTCTAGAGCCAGTATATAGCCTTCAAACTGAAAATTTCCGCGTATCTCCGACAGTTATAAGATCTAATTAATTAAGCTCAACCATGTACGCAATGAATACTGAAGAACAAGTAATCCTAAGTGCGCCAGGTTGTCGCTAAGAATACTTCCACAGTTGCTTAGTTTCAAAAACCTACCTCCCACTTTTAGAACTTTTGTTGAAGCTTCACGAAACACCTTGTGTATAAGCAAGCGCGTAAAAAAAAAAAGCCACGGTACTAAGCGATGGGCAAACGTACACCGGAGAGCAGAGTGACAAAGCACGTACCTTGGGCTTTCGTTTGCAACGCTTCTCCTGAGGCTCTTTTTGGGGATGAAGTCTGTGAGCCCGTCTTTAGGAACATCCTGGAGGGGGCTGCAAGTAGAAGAAAAAAAGACAGGCGAATTAAATTATAGTCTTCTCCCTGTACAGAAGCGCCGCAGCAAGCACTCTTCGAAAAAATTGAAAATGTTGCTGAAAGTGCAGTAATAATTTAGATTCATTAGGATTTGCAAACAAAATTTTCACATGTTAAATTATATTTAACATATAAAGAAGTCTTTATTTACAGGCGGAAACAAATGCAAACCATCAAGCACGGACGCTGAAATTAGCAAGTCAAGGGGCAAAGTAAGAGGTGAAAAAGTTTGCCGAATGGGTCGTAGCAGCCGCGAAGTCACCGCCTTTTCTGTTTTGAATAAATTTGTGCCGACCCCATTGCACACCGCAAGACAGAGCAGGACATTGAAACTGTAGCACCAAGTTGTCATCTTCAAGCAACAAAGTATTTCTTTTGACGCAATTTGAAAAAAAAAAAAATAGATGCGCTCAGCCCGCATCATTCATGGCAGGTTATACAGTCCGTTATACAATCCGTTCGTGACGATTACATTAGGAACCATGCGGAAAGTGGCTGCACTAGGCATTTTGAAAGAACCACACCGGATGAGCGAACTGGATAAGCCGTCTGTTTTTGAAGCAGTAGGCAAACACACTTTCCAACCTCGTGGCGATACGGCATTAACTAAGATTAGTATACGTCAGGATTAGCCACTAGTAAGTGCCCTTATAATGTTAAATTTTTTTAAAGAGGCTTGATGGCAAAAACCGCTTCCACGCAGTAATCCACAAAGCAAAGATAAAGCGTTCTTTGTCGATGTCGCGCGCGGCTGCAGAGGAACTGAAGCGCAGAGCGTGTACAGTAGCCGTGAACTTGTTCAAGTTATTTGCGCCAGGTGGCACTGTCGGGAAGCTCAAAGCGTACAGAACGGGTTTCCAGTTTCGAACGCGTTCTCTGCCTCACGAAATCCGTGCAGCGTTGTGGAAGCTATACCTGGCATCAACATCATCTGACAGATTGCGAGCACTGCAGAGCCAAACCCTCTCCCAATTGTCGCCATTTAGCACTGTCCCGGTCGAGCTGCGGCCGCCCAATCCCGGCAAACCTTCTCCCCAGATTCCATCACCCCCACCTGACTCTATGCCTTCGTTGCTATGGAGCTCACTCTATTACCCCAACCACCCACCAGCTGTCTGTTCTCTGCATTACATATTCGATCAGAGTCCATTTCCTTCGCTTGATTTCAGCTGCAGGCTTTTTAACCACAGAGCTGTGCGCACGTGGAAACGGTTTATTGACGAAAGCCAACGGTGCCATAATGACAACGCAACAGCGAACCGTTATTACGTGCAAACAGCTGTTCTCATTTCAAGAAAAATGGAAGCGAAGCTCTATAGTATTGCACCTGACACACCAGCTTTTCATGCTCCAAAAACTTAAAGGCAACGACAGATTACGCCAGCACGCTTCTCTTAATTCCCTTGTTGGTTCGAAACTCTCCACGTACTGCAAAGCGGCGGAAATCCTCCGGTTTTACATTCCACAGCAGCCGCCTTGTTGGTGAAGCCTAAGAACATAGATAACCTGATCGTTCCCATAATCTGCTTATCGCCACCATCTCTGGCCTGCACCGTAGAAGCTATGCGTGGCTACCAACATGGCGCCCGTGGCGTCACAAACTTTACCCCGAAATCCATCGGAATCTTGGACAATAGCGACAATGCTGAATTTATATGTGAGCTCCTGGAGGCATTCTTCATCCGCAACAAAGCGGATCAGGGACATGTCAGTGTGCCTTTTATAGAGAGGAACTTGTTTGGTTTTGTTTCATGAATAGCCTTGGTCAAGAGTCTTCAGCCCACAGGGTTTGCTTCTTATAGCTGTGTCGTTGGGCAGCTACAGCGTATACCCGAAGTTGAAAACCTTCGTAAGGGAATCTCTCATCCGGGATTTTCAAGCTTCCGGATGACGTAAGTGCCCTCCTATACAGCTAGAAGGCAAACTCTGCGGCCAAAATACTTCCGATTAGGGCTGTATATATTCACGAACGCGTTTTCTTCCCGAAAAAAAAAAAAGAAACCTTCTTAGCGCATCTCCATCCACTTTTTCGTGCTTGTCGACTGTGTAGAGCTAAATTCTGCCATAGATGACATCTTTCCAGTATGCCTTGCGAGCGAATACTTTGCGTCTCCATACGGCCCCCTGTTTGGGATCCATAGTCAGCAGCTGGCGAATGCGCGCGTCGCTTTCTCGTTTCCTCCTGCCTGTACTCGGCGCAGAGGCAGATCGGCGCACAGCGGCGGGGACATTTGCGCGCGAAGGTCAGGTGCCAGCGCGGATTTTCGCCGTGCTGTCAGGAGGAGGCTTCCCATCGAGTTGGGCCTTGAGGCACGCCGCTGCGTGGCGCCCTTCGTCGCCCGTCCGTCACAGCCTACGCCGGCCACGATGACAACCTTCCACACTGCGACACGCTCGAAGGTGCGGGCATCACTCGCCCAGCAGGCAGCCGCGACGATCCCATGGACGCTACATGGGAAGCCGCTTGAATGGCGAAGGAACGTCCTCCTGGAGAAGGCACAGTGAGGCCTGCCGGTTATGCCGACTATACTGCGGGAATTCTGCGGGCACACTGTCGAAACAGTGTAGAGACATTGCGAAAACACAGCGCGCACATTGCCACCGTCTGCTGCTTGTGAGCAACAGGTGTCGGGCGATGCTCCGGCAGCTTTATAGCGCTGCCCATCCATACATGTTACCCCAACAGACGCTTTCCAGTGGGCCACTGCGACAATAGAAATGCAACGGCAGTGCAGCATTCGTCCAGGAGATCAGGGTTTATTACTGGCGCGTTGCTTTGCAGAGCAGTGGCCGCGAGGCCTCCAGTTAGCGCTCGTCCTGTGTCCCTCTCATGTCCTTAATTGTTTCTCGCGCTAAGCCCCACTCCGAATCATGACTTAGCAACTAGCCCAAACTACCATTTAACTCAGCTGAAAAGACGCGAAAGGCATATCTATCAACTGGCCCAAAATATGTATCAACTGGCCCAAATTCCAACTCTCCTGCGTACCTGTAAAAGCGCACGGCGCGAAAACCCTCACAGGATGACGGTGGTAAGACGTTTGTGATGAAAGTAAAAAGTAAAAAAAAAAAGAAGCATTGTAACGCAGGTCGTTTGCAATGGCTTTTCTTTCTTCCCTTTGCCTGCCACTTGTGCGCGCCTCCATAGCATATTATCGATTTTTGATAAATTGAACAATTTCCCAAGTCAGCCGTTCTTTATATGGGTTACCGTGGGTTACCCTCCCTGCTTTTCCTCCCGCAGTTCATTTCCTCGTGCTCCTTTTCATCGGGCTGTTCTGGCTAGCCTCGCCACCTTCCCCAGCCTGTTAAGTATTTTTAACTCTGTTTCTCTCCTACACAGGATTGCGGATGTGTCACGTGACTCCCCGCAATAGGCGGTTCTACACGTTAGCCGACTTCACACCCAGCTGATGCTCCAAGTGAGCAACAAGATGGGCGACAGCGCGCGATCGCGCCGTAAAATACAAGTCGGCGGCAGGCACCCGTAGCAGCGTTTCTAAACAGTACCCCAGCGGAGGCAATTAAAAAGGGCGCGGCTGAATGTACGACCCTCCTTATCGCGAGGCGCCCTCTAACTATAGAGCTCGAGCGCATCGAGCGCGGTCGCGCCCGCAGCGCCTCCGGTGTCGTCGTCTTCCGTTACCCGAGAGCGCGTTTACGCACCATCGAGGAAGAGGCAAAGAGGTCGGACTCAGCCTCTGGCCAGCTGCTCTGGGTTCAGCGGAGAAAGCACGGGCGAGGCGGACGGCGAGAGGACGGACGAGGTGACGAAACGAAGGCGCCCGCGCGCACACGAGGGCTCACATCATTCGGGAAGAATGTACAGGATCGGGCCATGACCCCCGGGTCCACGTCAACTGATTCGAAAAAAAAAAGGGGGGGGGGGAAGCTGGCCGGTGGTCGAACAGCCCTAGTTCGACCCTAGTCAGTCTCGCGCACCGCAGAACAGCTGTAGGATACTGGAGGCAACGAAACGCACACCATGGCCCGTGGGCGCGTCCCGACAAAGACCGCGTATGGCAACAGCGTGCACCTCTGAGAGAATTCGATTGTATCAGACGATGCGGGGAAATGACCGAAAACGCATCGCCGAGAAACAAGGGGGGGTGATGTAGAGGCAATGGCGGTTCGCCAGCCGGCACGCGCCCATGCCAGCGTCCGAGGCGCGGACGGGCCGGTCGCCGGTGCAGCCCATATTTCATCGCAGTCCACTCCCGGGTCCCGTTCCGTCCTCTCGGCCCGCGAGGGGAGGCGGCCGTGTTTTACGGCTCCGCCGATCGCCCGGCGCACCTTTCTTTGGCCACTTCGGGTCGGCCCAACGCCGCCGGCCAGCGCGGCGCGAGCACGCGTTTTCCTTTCACCGCCGCGCAAGTAATGACTCTACGGCCCGCGGTGGCCGGAGTGCGCCAATCTCGGCACGCAACGGTGCATGCCGCGACGTCCTCGCACAGTCAGCGCCACGACGGGGCAGAGGTTATTCGAGGCCACCGCGTGCTCCACAAAGGCTGGCGAGAGCCGGGCATGACTGGTGGAGTGGCGCCTCGCCTCCTTGGCGTCTCTCGCCGGAACGGGACGACCGCCGCAACGCGACGATGAACGAATGTGGGTCTTCTCTACGTGGCAGAGAAATAATGTGTTGGCTCAGGAGCACTCTGGACACGACCGACGCTCGGAAGCCGCAGGAAAAATGTTCGCTTAAGACAGCTCTTCACCGGCCTCTGAAAAATTGTTTACAAAGTCAGCTTGGGTCCGCAAGAAACGTGTAAAGCGAAAAGAAAAAAGAAAGATGACGTGCTGATTTTCTAATACACGCTGTATTTTCTTAGAAGCTCAACGCATTCATACTCCTCGAACTCGTATATTTTCTAATATGCATTACTAGGCAGCATAGTTATACGACAAGACATCCATGAAAGCGTGCGTTTCTCGTGCAGGAGGAGCTTCTCAAAGGGAATCTGAGAATCACTGCGATGCACTGGATAGGTGTCAAATAAAGGCAGGGCTCGTTAATCGCTCTGAAACTAATTCGCACCCGCCGTGTATGCGAGGCCCGCATTCGAAGTTGGCGGAGTGCAACCTTGGCTTGGAACTTTCAACACAGCCCTACAGCTGCGACATACGCTCCGCAGGAGCGCATTCAAATAGCCGAGAACTCCAAGGCAAACGAACACCTGACAGTCTGGCAAAGTGGCACCTAGGATGAAAAACAAACAAACGAACAAGAGAAAACAGCGCACCTGCGAAATTACGGCCGTACAGCGCAGGCTTTCAACGAAACCCCTTCCCTATATGGAGCACGGCTTCTCAGCCGCTCGCAATACCGTCGACCGCACCCGCCCCCTTCCCTTTGACGCCGTGATCTCGCGGATAGACTTTTCGAGGGCCGACCCAATAGCCGTCAACTTCTCACCCTGTCACGAAGCGACGCCACGAGTGAGCGGATAGGTGAAAAAAAAAATCAGAAAAAAATAACTGCAGCGGACGACGCGAGTGGCGAAGATTTGGCGGAGTCATTCCTTGGCGGCGGCGGCGGCGGCGGCTAATGAAAGTCCGGCGCGTGCAATCAGCGATCGTCGGCGGCGGCCCGAGGGGCGACGCTTTCATCAGCGCGCGCTCGTCTGCGCGCTTTGTCGCCCTGGGCGTCCATTATTCGCGCGAAAGTAGACCACGAGACAGCCGCGCACAAAGGAAGCGGCAGCCGATGACTGAGAAGACGGTTTCCGCTACGCAAACGAAGCGTCCCGCCGACGGCTGTAATTAAAAGACCCGCCCGGCCTCCCCTTCCGCCCATCCTCCCCATCGGGCAAAGAAAAGGAGGGAGAGAGAGCACATACGCGGTGCACCTATTGCAAACAAGCAATCTCAGCATTACTGCCGACTTGAGCGTATTTGGGGGCGGCGTTCGACTGAGCTCCGTCTACCGACGAGTACAGACCTCGGCGCGAAGATTAGCTCTAGCGTTCGCGGTGCCGCAGCAGGTGTTGCACGCAGAGTATTTCTGGTTTCAAGCAGGGGGCGCAGCGAGGGGCCTCAGCGAATAAGAGAGGCACGCAGCAAACCACCCAGTAAGAACGAGTGAAATCAATGTCACTCTCAGCAAGAGTCACTAAGGTGCCGGGCAGGGCTACACGGCGAAGGGGCTGTTAAAAATTGACGTCGACGACACTCGGTAAAACAAGTATATGCTACTCGTAATATTAACCGCTTTGCAAATTTTCTTTTAGAATGCATGACACTCGCCGGTATTTTATTAATATAATCATACGTTACAAGTCAGGATAAGCATGAAGCACACGCAGCACTTTGGAAACCAAAATGACAGACTCGCTCGACACGCATACCGAGGCCCGCTTTTTCGCAGTAATATTTGGCGATATGTACGTTTTTCAGTACGTCGATATATCCTCGCTTCCGGGGAGCTTTGATTTGACTGCCGAAACACGTAGGCACCGAGGCTCCACACGCTGACCGAGTGAAGAGAGTTCGCGTGGACGACTTCGAAGCGAGAGTGCTCTGTGGCGTTTCTCCCTGGAAGTGAGCTGGCCGCGAATGACACTATTATATTTTTGTCACGCAGTGTGTCGCATGGCATAGTAAACTTTGAGCAAGAGTGCCTTGCTGCCCGTCACCGTGTCCCTCGTTTAGGTAACAGGAAAAGCTTTAACCACGGACTATTATTTTATCGCGGAGGAATTCTGTGTGTGGGCGCAGCTTCACTGCAGACTGAAGTTGTATCAGACCATACATGAGCTTCATTTGATTTGCAAATATGTACAGGTCACTCCAATATAAAAGGGAACAACCAGTCCGCAAAAAAAGAATGTTTGGGTTATTTCTCTACTAGAGGTGAAAGTGACTTTCGGATAGTATAAAAAAAGAACTAGTTGGAAAGCAAGCTGCGCTGAACAGCTTTATTCAATACAGAAAGAACAGTGCTTGTCAGACATAATTATGCTGGAGTAATAACTAATTTAATGTTCAAACTCTGTTCCTTTTCATATTGGCGGCACTTGCACATTGATACGTTAGGGCTGTGTCTTTCGTCTCGCGATCACCCGCGTAGAATCCGCAGAACGTATCCATGTTTTTTTTTATTTCAAAACTATGAACAAAGTACGCAAAACCTGTTCTCGCTAGAGACTGCGGCATCATAAGCGCACAAACGGATCCAAGATCCACTGATATCGAGGAAAGCGCCACCAAATTGCAGCGCTTTCTGAAAATTGTGAAAAAGAGCGATTTCGTTTCTTCAGTACAAAGGTAAGACCACTCAAAGTAGACGAAAAAGTAGCAGACCATGGGTGATACCAAAGCAACAACTTCAGCTACGGCGATGGCCACGCGCAATGCGCAGGGGTCGTCGACTTTTCTTTTACTTTGCGTGCATAGATACGCCCCCTACCCGTTAACCAGCGCCACTCCCAAATCTCGGCAAAGGTTGTGCAGCAGCTCCTGTCACACCGCTCTCATTTAACGAGGCTTAACTGGTTTCCAACCAAAAGTTGCTTCTCTCGCCATATAGGCGTCTCGGCAACTATTTCCGCTTCCCATCTGGGGACGCCGCACTCGCAGGGTTTTCTGAAGTGCGGTTTCCAAACTGCGGGACGGCGTCTGTGCCTCGGCACTGCTCAGTATTCCGGTGGCGGAGTGGCCGCGAAGAACGCCCGAGTGGCGGATTCCATTAGCCGGCCTGCCTGCGCGAAGCACCAGCGCGGAAGCGGAGAGGCAGCGCTCCCAGGAGCGGCGGCCGTAAACCAGCAGCAGAAGGCGGCGATCCTTATGAACAGATTATGCTAATACGCCGGCCGACCCGAGTCACGAGAGAGCGCGACACCCGGCAGATGGGGAGCGCCGATAAGGGCGCTTTCTCAGGATCCGACCGTGGATCGGAGCCAGCGCGCGACGCACAAAGGACACACGCTCCCAATTAAAGCGCTCCAAGGCGTCCGCACAACCCCTCTCCCCGGATGAGACGCGCGGGCCATTTCTCGCAATTAGCCGCGTCCGAAGGGGCAGCGCCTCTGGCGGCCATTAGCCGGGAAACGCGCCCGGGGCCTTCGGCGACGACGCTCGCGGCGGCCACTCGCCTTTTCCAGGATTCTGCGGCGAGCCGCAGGCGATCGTTTCACGGAATAGTCAGCGCCAGACGACGCGGGATGGCGCGTCAGGTTAGCGAGCGGCGCCGCCGCCGTGCCCGGGGCCTCTGCGGGGGGGATCGCCGCGGCGACTGCCCCGGGGCACCGCGGCCGCGATAAGACTGCCCTGGCCCCGGGCGCCGTGTCAGGTTGGGCTAGTTACGTCCGCCCCGGGACACCTGCCCGCGGGACACAATTTGGTGCGCTGGAAAGTTCTTCCTCTTCTGCGCCGCAGCGAACATGCACGCGTGCCCGCGGAACACGCCGAGTCGATGCAGCTAACCGCGCCGCGGGCGCTCCGGGTCATGCAGCCGCTTCCTCTCGCACCGAAGGGAAACAAAGGGCACTGGCACCTTTCCTCATCGTATGCGTCTGGCCCGCAGAAGCGAGAAAGGGCACTGCTTCTGGGTTTTTCTGAACGATCGAGAAAGCAACCTTTAGAAATACGCATAATTATGAAACTACTACCCGAGCTAATCAGGCAATCGCTGGGCCAGCGCTTTTGCAGTGAACTCAGACCTGCATCCTCTGGATTCCCTCGAGGAGAAAGCCGAAGCGTCGCGAACCTCGCGAAGCGGAAGGAATGGCGGACTCGGGAGCGCAGTCTCGCGTTCGTGTGCTGGACACGGGCTCGTCTCGGGTCGCTAGGCGGTCGGGGCGCCGTAAATATAAGTGCGCCGCACTCCAAGGGCGCGCCGGCGTCACGGTGCCTGCCTACGCGCTCGCAGATGACAATCTCGGCCGCGACCGTAAAGATGCCAGCGCGCGCCCGAGGCGGCTCCCGAGGCCCTGCGGGGAGCCCCGAGGCGGCGCCCACATCCGGGATAGGAGCGCTGAAATACGCGCTTCCCTGCGGCGCCGTTGGTGGTCGCGGGCAGGGCCGACACGCGCCCGGCCGACCGCTGGGCACGGGCGTGCCCTCCCGTGACAGCGCGGCCGTCCATCGAAAGCGCCCGCTTTGCCCAAAAGGTGCCCGGGACGCAGGAAAGGACCGCTCCTGGCAGGCGATGGGGCGATTTCGACGGGCAGCGAGAATAGCGCACGCACACCGCGTCAGGAGACGTTGAATTTTTCAGGGCCCGCGGGCCGTTTCCCGGGATGTGTCAGGTGACGCTTTCAGCACGTGACGGCCCCAGGCATAACCTGTTCGTGCCTTGGGCAAGCCATGTCGCGCGTGACAGCTTCTCGGGCCAGATGACGCGGCACCCAGGGGAGCGCGCCGTGTCCTCGGAGACGGCTGCGGCCGGAGCCACGCAGGAGGCAGCGTGCCCGCGGGCAGCCGCCGCAGCCACTTCCTGGGAGGCGCAGCGGAGCCGTCCCCACTACGTGCCCCGAAAAGGTTTTTCCTGTTCCACCAGCCCCTGTTACCTAAGCACGGGTCTGCACCGATCCACATCTAAGACGGTGGACAGCGATGACTGCTCTCTCTGCGCCACTGTCTGCTACACGGAATCGAGCGGTCAGACTGCAGTTATTGAAGAGGTTGGACTGCTCGGTTTATACCGAAAAAAAAAAAACGATAAAGGTACATCGAATGCACATTTAGAAATTAGGTTTTAACTGAGAAAGGTCAGTATCTCTGACATGCACACCACAGATAGCTGGCCGTTTAGTAGGAGTTCCGCTCAGTCAAAGGAGAAAACTGACTAAGTACGGAAGCCAGACGCATGGCGAGGTGTTGGTATACCGCTAGAGTAACTAACGCAGATGCGCGTTTTCAGGCACTGCCCCTCTGCCCTAGACACTATCGCAGACCGGGCCCTATATTCGTTCACACAGTCATCACCCGCTTGAGGCAGTTGCTTGGTTAAGTGTAGGTTCCTCCACTGCCTGTAATAACGTACACTGACGCGAAACTATACGCGAGACCATGTATGAGCGACACACACACACACACACACACACACACACACACACACACACACACACACACACACACACACACACACACACACACACACACACACACACACACACACACACACACACACACACACACACACACACACACACTGGGTGATACTCATCTCGCGAGACGACATGCAGCACATAATGTCTTCCTCATAAAGCATATGTCTTATCCGCGCACGCACCCCCCCCCCCGCACACACACACACACACACACACACACACACACACACACACACACACACACACACACACACACACACACACACACACACACACAACCACCTACCCCCCCCCCCCCCACACACACACACACGTCTTATTCCGGCTACCGAGGTGGTTCAGCGACAGCTTCAGCGCTGTCGGCACGGATACCACGTGATGAATCGCCATCCCGATCAACACAGCGCAACAACGCAACGATAACATGACTACTCAGTTTTAATGCAACAGCATTTGAGTTGTCGCACCAAAACCCCGCCAATGTCCGGTGACACGAAACTCGCTGATTGGCCGAGAGATGTCACGCGGCCCTGTGACGTGATCACAACTGCAGTGGGCAAGTGGCAATAAAATTTATGATTGGTCAAGAGAGGTCACGTGACCTTGTGACGTCATAAAAACCTGCCCACCTGGTTCTGAAAAACCTAGTTTATAAACAGCAACCAAGATAGGGAATCGAAATAAAAAATCTGAAAAAAAAAACGTGATATATGCAAACGTCTGCACCGTCACAAAATTGCGGATACCTGCTGCTGCAGCTAGAAGTCCGAACATGGGGCGGTTGATGGACCGATATTTGCAAAGAAACCGACGCCGACACACACAGAAGTTGCGACAAATGCGAAATTTAATGACATCGCATACCACGCTTAAAGGGAAGGCGAAGAGGTTACATAACTTGAAGATATTGGCACTAAGCATGTTATCATATCACATTTTACGTCTGTGAAGTTGTTTACGTGATTTTCCACGCAGAAATTACAAAATCCTGGAATAAAACTCCCTTGAAGCTCCGCTTCCCGCAACGCGCGGAGGAAGTCGGGAGAGCCAAGTGGAAGCGACTGGAAACGACGTCATCGCTGCCTTGCGGTGAGCCCGGCTCATTTCCTCCCTGTGCTTACGGTGCGACCAGCCGACCAGCGCCGCTGAGAAGACATCGCCCGCGCGGTTCTTTTTGCATGTGTATTGAAATGTATTTGATAAGTTTGCTTACAAGTGGCCGAGGCAGGGTAAGAAAGCTTAGCGCTCAGCATGCCGTGTTTCTGCGTGGCGTACGGCTGCAGGAACAGAAGTGGCCGTGACGATGTTGCATACCAACACTTCCCTAAAGACAAGGCGCTTGCTAAACGGTGGATTGCAGCTGTCAAAAGGAGGAACTTGTTGCCCTCAAGGAACTGTATGCTTTGCTCAGATCACTTTCGTGACACGGATTACCACCGGAACCTGTCACTGACACGGGCAATGGTCATCACAGGCATCAAAATTCGTCTCGGTCTCGAACTCATGTCAAGCACCCGCATAAGGGTCGGTAATCTGCTAACTGATCCAACCAGAAACTGGCTGACAGTGCGACAGCGAATTATTGGGCAGCTCGGAGTAATAAAGCCCGGAAGCGTATGCACTGACGTCACAATGGCCGACATTTTTGTCGCACACGGAGCACGGCAAAAGGCGCTCGTGTAACCGGCACCTCCTCCCTCCTGCAGCTCCGAGGCTGCCCGCTGTACAGCAAAATGGCCCACTTGAAGTCACGTGACACCTTCTCTTCGTGAAACTACAGTATAGGATATATAGCGAAACTTGCTGCACCTTGCACCGGGTTTGTGCGAAATGCTAGCGCAGCGCAATGATATTCAGCTTAATTTCTCTTCATACCCAAACGGCAAAGCTTTCAGCATGAGAAAGGTCTGCCTACACGCCAAGTGGCCAGCACGCTCACGCAGGCAGCGTGACGCTGATGTGAGATACCAGCCCCGGGAACGTCGCGACGTAAATAGGCTACGAATTAATAAGGTTGACCCAGAGTAGTCAAGTTGTCAAGGTGCTAAAAATTGCGTATTTTTAGAACTGGGTCACGCTACCAACGCCACACCGCAGATGCGAAGAACGCCGCTCTCATCGCCACTCGCACCACCAGCGCGAAACGGCGCGCTAAAAGAAAAGAACACCCGGTAGGAACTCGCCCGCTGCCCATGCGGTCTTCCGAAAGGGCCGCCGATCACGTCCAAAGGGCGCGGAAAACGAGCGCCGCCTGCGCCTAGTTTATGCGAACTGACGCGTCAACGTAAGTAATGTCGCGATTGCCTCCTTTCTCGCGTATAACCGTAAAGCAAGCCGGTGCGTGCCGCGCGTTGAGACGAGTTGCCAGCGGGGTGCGCGCTTTATGGATGCAGCCGCGGTGGGAGCAGCAGCCTGTGCCCATCTTCCGCCGGGCGCGCGTTTTTCAGCGCTGCCAGGCGGACCCGGGCGTGGCGGATGGGTGCACGGCGCAGAGCGGTTCGCCGCCGCTGACCCGCCGCCATACATCAACTCGATCGCCGGCGGCCGACGCAGCGGGAAAGCAAAAATAAATGGAAGTGCTGCTGGGAGCGTCGCCGCGTCGCTTGCCGCGGAGCGCGTGGGGGAAACTTTTCACCGCGGCCACACCGTCCCGAAGACGGAGGGAAGGCGCTCGCAAAAGCGACACGCTCGCAGGCTTCTGCGGTGCCCCGAAGTGGCCGTCGCCGCTGGAAGGAGACCGCACTGAGTGAAGAGGAACGGCCCTGGCAGGTGCCATCCGCATGCTCCGAATACCGACATCACGCTCGCGTTCGTCGGCCTCTGCGCCGCCCTGTTACCGTAGTACATGTCATCGCCAGTGGGATGGATCCTCACTCGTTACAAACGGTGATGTGACGCCGGGGTGAAGACAGTAACCAGCTATAATACAGTTTTTTAACATAGCGTAGTCGTACACCGTATACTAGCCGTGTGCCTGCTGTGCGTGCGCATTGAGAGGTGGAGGAGCAATAACAGCGGGTCACTGCGCATGCGTACATGTCCATGGCTAGTCCGCATGTGCATAAGCTGTTGCGCTAAAACTCACCGATAGAGAGGCTTAGCATAACGGACACGTACCAACGCAGACACATACCGGTTTACCGAACGCCTCAAGCGCAGGGACGGGGCCTGGTAAGGGCTCATGCGCCGGAGGCTTCCGGTAAACCGGTACACGTTTACGGTAGTACGTCTCCGCATGCTCAATCTCCCTTTTGAAACTAAAGATGAACGGAAGATAAAACGAAACTATTGGTTCACACTAAACGGAGATCTCAGGACGCAGTTTTTTTTTTTTTCGCGGCCACGGTATAGAGCCAGTGCTGCGCCTTCGACACGTACGCGACGAAACAGTAGAGGCAGGAAGTTATTAGAACAGATGATGTATACATCTGGCGGGATCATAAAGGACTATAGGCACCTATTATTAGTTGCATGTTTTCATCTTTCAAATGATGCATTGGACATTAGAATACATGAATCACCGTGGCATTCGCTTACGACCACTAAATAATTTCAGATTGAATTTCTTCTTTCATGCTGTTTCGGTTTCGGTCCTCAACCGAACGATGGCTCTGACGTGTAGTTGACCTTTAGGACACGTGACGCACACAAAAACAAAGCCCTGCAATATAAACGCTGATGCGTTGTTTTAATTCGCTGAAACAGCTAAACCAGCCTGCTTCAAGTGATGGCATGACAACAAATAACAACGCATCAGCAGTCACACTGCCGTTTTTTTCCTGCCTCACGCGACCTGAAGGCCAACTACACGTCACAGACATCGTTCGCTTGATGATACTGAAACGCAAACAGTGTCAAGAAGAAACTCCATTATAAATTATTTTGCAGTCGTAGGCGAATATTAAGGCCTAATGCATCACTTGGAAGAAGAAAACACGTTAGCATAACTTTGGCATCTATACGCATTTAAGGAGCACAGAATGGCACGTGGACAGCAGCAAAAGCGTACCGGAACGTGTTGCGAGGCATGTGCACGGGTATACCACAAGGAAAAAAAGAAGAGTATTTACCTAACGCAGTCGCTTAGTGGCTATTGCATTTGACAGCTGAGCCCAAGGACACGGGATCAAATCCCGGCCGCGGCGGCCTCACATAGATGGAGGCAAAATGCAAAAACGGCCGTGGATTGTCCGACGTCAGTGCACGTTAAAGTACTCCAAGTGGTCGAAATTAATAAGGAACCTTCCGCTACAGCGCACATCATAGCCCGCATGTGCAGCTTTGAGATGTTAAAGGCCACATACCAACTAACGGCAATTTCACTCATCCCTGCTCCATTCGGCGCCATTAAACGTGCAGCAAAATACTATAATGCGTTTTTTTCCGCTCCTCGCGCCGAGTCGTCCACGCTATAGTGAGTAAAAAAAAAAAAAATTCCGCACCAAGGCGCGACCGACTACAGGCGCCCGTCATTCCCGCAAAACCGCACGCAGAGCCCGCTGGCGCTACTCGGCCATGCCCACAGCACTCGCTTCAGGAAGCATGCCATAGTGCGTGTATCAGCATCGAAGGCATTCGCGGACGTCAGCTCCCGGAGAGCCCGCGCCTGGCTGGCTAGGTGGCGGCGGCCCCATGGCGCGCCGTGCCACTCAAGCCGTCGCTGTCATCTCGGCGAGACGGTCGCCGTGACCCGGACAGCGCGGCGCGACCTGCGGCCAAGGTCGGCGCGCCTCGACCGACGGCACACGCCTCTCGTTGCCGGGATGGAATAGCGATGACGCTGTCACCGCCTCCGCGGCTCTGAAACGCACCTGGGCTGCGCACGATGCCCACCGCGGCGTCGTTCCGCGGGACCCGCAACGTGTAGCTGCAGAGTTCGGCCGCGCTTCCTCAAAGCGGAATCGCTGCGCCGAGACGGCATTCGTTTGAGAGCGTGCAAGGCCACTTTGGGCACAAGTGTCGCCAAGGCCTGCGCTGGTTCCCTGGGGCGAAATGAGCGCCTCCCAACAGTGAACCGGGCGGTTTTCCTACATCACCTTGGTCTTGAGTGCACATGATACCAGGAGTGCTTCGACCTAGAGCGCTGCGCGGGCTTGGGCAGGCCCGAAATCCCGGGCCATTCTCAGAATGTGGCCCGAGCCCGCTGTCCTGCCATTATACTCTCGTATATGCAGGCTGTTAATTCGCATGCATTCTCTGCTTCCAACGTGTAAAAGATGGTACATGGTTCGTGTGCGCTGTGGAGCAACGGGCGGGCTTTAAAGGGGCCTAGTCAGCTTGTGATTTAGAGTAATAGCGTCCCCCCAGCTTGCTCTCTTAAGCTCATATATACCCGTGAAATGTCACCGTCGCTTGATTAAGACACGTAATTAGCGATTATTTAAGCAATCTCTAACGAAGAATTTCACTTGTCGATTCGGAGCAGCTTTTATTGCTCCGCGGTGCCGAATGCGTGCTCCACTAGTATTTTCGGGTTGGCGAGTTCCACTGGTCGTTTCGGAGCAACCCGCTCCGCGGTGGAGCGCTCGCTCTTGATGTGCCGAGCAGAGACGGATTTAGCCTGACCTACGTGAGTGTGGCGCCGTCGCTTCCGGAGTGGCCGGCCGAATCCGTTCTGTTCAAGCGAGGCGTCGTGGTGCGTCGGCAGATGGGACAGTCACGCTTCTACACCCAATTTATCCGGATAGCGTTTGGGAGAGATCGTAGAGCAGAACCAGCAATAATGGCAAGACATAAAGCGATGCTTATTGAAACAACGTTTCGCGAATAGCCTAGAACGGTAGAAAATCGCCGCCTACATCGAAGCCGCTATGCTTAACTGTACCGTCGGTGAGATACGCATAGATATATAGGCGGGGCATGCTACCATTCCCGGTGTTTAGCCGCCGTTTTCGCAGCGCAGGATACGACTGATCTGTGTCATCACAAACCGCTGCTGAAAACGAAAATGCGCGGAAGGATGCCGGTAATGCCGGGCCCAACTTCTGGAACTGGTTGCGCTTGACAGCTTCCGGAGGGCGCCCTGCCGGAGTGTGATTGTGTTTCGCTGATCGATCAGGACTGGGTCGCTCTGTGGCGGATCCTGTCCCTCTGCCGCGGAATCAACACCCGGCTCCAAATCGACCAGTGGAATTCGTTATAACGTACATGGATTGGTAGAGCTGGCTAAGAGCAGATTTCCCTCACGAAGACTGCTGTTGAGTGCCCGCGTGCGTCCGAGTCGGTTCCTTGTGAGTAGTGGCATTCACAAGTACTTTCTTGTTCTACCAAATGAGTGACAGCGACATCTGCGACGTGTCACGCCCTTCTGGAGGGAGCGCCTACTGCCTGGTCGCATACATAGGAGCATACGTCATTGCACCGCCCGTACATAGGCTGTTACAGGAACCATATGCTGAACAAAAATTATGACTCGCTGCAAAATTCCTCTTGGCCGCGCAGTTGTTGAAAGCCCTGTTTCATGACGCGGTTCCCCTCCGAAGGAGAGTAGAAAACTCCGCGGACTCCTCACCGGAAGGCACAGACTGCGCCGCGTCATCGCGCGGCCCGACGCCATACGCGGCGCAGAAGTCTTCCACCGCTGGGCATCGCAGAGACATCGCAAGTTGACTAATTGTCTGGCGGCGCCAGCTAGCCGGTGTTCCCAGTGCAAACTGGGTCGGTGCGTCGCTCCGCACGCCCGACGCCGTTGGACACCCTTCCCCGCATTAACAGTGAATGGCCGTCGCGCAGCGGCGAGGCGTATAGAGGCTCGAGCGACGGGCTGCCTAGTGTCGCCGAGGGCGCGACCCCGGAGCCGATCCGAATTAGACTGGGTCATCCCGACTGTCGTGCCGTCGCCTGGGAAGAAGCCGCGGCCTCCCAGGCCGACGACGTCGTCAGGCAACGCGCGAGTCGTTAAGGCTCCAACAATAGGGGTACGCTCCCGCCGGGTCATCACCCCGGGAACAAAATTGCCGGCGCTGCTGTGGGCGCCATTAACGCGCGGCCGGTGGCAGCCAAACTGTTACTAATGGTCCAGACCGTCGGATAAAAAGCGCAGATTCAATTTGTACAGTTTAGTCCAGCCCGCGACGAGTATGAAGGATAGGTAAAGGCAAGCGCGTGCAGAGCCAGCAACAATGCCGGGCATCTCCGAGATAGCTTTCGGCTTTGTTGTGACAGCGGGCTGTTTACGTGCTGAGAACGGCCTACAGCGCCACGCGGTGACGAGCGCACCCTTTCCAGCAGCGGCAAGCAAAGCTGTTCCTGGCGGCCTCGTCCAGCTGAGGGCTGGAAATGACTGAAGCGCCGAAGGGCCGGCCAGAGATGTTCTGGAGTGCCGGGCCAGCAGCGCCGGCGAACAAATAGCTCGGGGCGGCACTTGAGCCGTTTCCATGGAGACCTGCCAGGAGATGGGGCTGCGACGCCTGCGGGCTGAAAACCCCGGCCGACGCGGCGGAGAACCGCGCGGCCGCAGGCGTAGTGCGCCGGGGACTCGCGTCGCTTTCGCTGGGGCCTCGGCGCATTTCAATAACGCAACGCGTGCCCGCGAGGAGCAATGAAAAGGAGGGATTGTTACACTGGAACACCGGGCTTGACAGCGCCGGCTCACGTCCGAGCGCCAGATATTTCCGGAACAAGATGCGAATCGTTGGACAAGAGATCTGCACGCTGTACTACAGTTGGGCTTCCGAGATGCGCAATCCCATGCAGACTCTAGAAAAGTCAAACTTCAGCCTCCTTCCGCGCTGGTCAAACGAGATGACAGAGAACGTAATTTGCGTAAAGCTGGAGAGATATTTTCTGCCAGCGAGAATAAAAATTTACAGAGGCACCAATGTTCCGGCAGGTACGGAAGACACCAGAGCGGTTTTCGTGGGCATAAGCCGTTGTCCGCAAATGGTGGTTAGAATGCAAGCTCGCACTGCAACAATGAGCTTTAGTCCTACGCAAGTCTACGGTCGCGTAGTTTAGGCAGCCGGAACGTGAGTTTTTATAGGTTATCTCTCGCGCCCTATACGTATACTAGGGCGACTGCTAACCTCATCGTTTCCTACGTGGATTTCCCAGCCAAGCGAATGATAGTAAAAAATAATAGTACTACGAACAAGAGGCAATACAAGGATTCTGAATTATCGCGAAAGAAACCAGTTCGGGAACACGCAATAGCCTCGCTGTCTGCACCATCTGAGTGTCATTAAAACGTTCGCCAGAGCATCGGCCCAGGGCCATTTTTATATTACGCCGCGACCAAAGCACCGACGGCGCGATGACACCACTGAGCGAAATTAATATTTCCCGCAAGAAAAACACTCCAAAGCCGGCACCCAGGCTGCCGGTGGGCGCTGCGCAGGTCGCACAGGGGAGTTTCGGTGACCACTCGAGGTTAGGCTGCCGATAATTGGCCGCTTCGTGCCGGTGAAAAAGGAAAATATTCGCCCGTTGACAACGTTGATCCAGGAGGAACCGGGATTGCACAACGCCGGAATTTCGTCGAAGCTGCCTGGCACTTCACCGCCAGAAAGCTGGGGGGACCCGTCGAGTGGCCTCCAGGCCAGTGACGTGCATCGCGCGAAGCATGGCTGCTGGGGCCCCGCCTCTTTTGCTCTCCTTTCTCTGAGGATCCAGGAGGACATTCGTCGAAGTTTTTTACTTTCATATCAGCGTCCTCGACAAACTGTAGCTCCCATGTAAGGATCTGAAATGCTTAGTTCCAAATTCCGCGACAACGATATCATTTCCAAGCATTCCCAGCCCCTCTTCTAGGGTCTACCTCTTGTATGACCTGCTCCTCACAGCATGGTAGCATATCGGCGGTTATAAATACGCTGGATAAGGATCTCTGATCTCTACTAAAGAGGGAATGCACTGTGCCGCTCAAGACACGTGGAAGAGGGAAGGAGACAGCCTGTACAGGTGAACTGCAGGAGTGGACAAAGAGAGAGAGAGAGAGAGGGCGCCGTTCACCCGTCTTCTCATCGTGGCCACAAGAAAGAGACGAAGGCACACCCAGGTGACCGAGAGCGAGCACCGGAATGCACCGGGGCCGGACTCGTGAGTGCCAGCCTTGAGCCTGGCGACGATCGCGCGCCAGCACGCAACGGGCGGCTGTGCACACAAACGTGAACGCCGCCTTTCGGCGAGTCTTACACGCATTAGGGAGGCTCGCTCGTCGATAAAAGCTGCGGACGTCCGAGAGGGAACAGAAACCGCTTATCGGACACGATCCACGCCTCAATGTCACCAGCTCCGCGGACCGAATCCTTCCGGTTTTGATAAGGACGGAGCGGCGCAGTGGGATTATGCGAACGGCAGTATACTGCGGCCCTTGGCAGTTAACGACAGGCGAGCGGAGAGGCGACTTCTGGATCCCACGGGTAGCCGGCCGAAAGCCGCGGAACGTACCGTATACATGCTCAACACGTGTGCCGCACCAAAGCGACGGACGCCCGGCGATGCCGAGTGCGGGTCCTTTGGATCCGGAAAAGCAGAGGCAGCAGCGTGACAGAGCGGCGCTTACCTCGTGGAGCCGTTGGGCGACGCGTACACTGCTTCCTTCCGAGCGCTCATCGCAGAAGCCCTGTCGCGTGGACACTGGTCGCGGGCGAAGCGAGCAGCAAGGGAAGGGGAGCTCGCTCCGCGCGTGCGAGAACAAGGCCGCAGGGCATTGCGGGGCCCGTCCTTCCAGCCGCCCGGAAGCCGCATTCCGCCCTTTGAGGCACAATTTTCACGGGAAAGTTCTTTTCGCCCAGCGGGATCAGCCCCAGTCGTCTGCCGCCGATGCCCACTTTCGTAGCCATGTGGCAACAGGGCAGCGTCGCCGCGGGCCAGGCACGTGCGGCGTGGCTGCGTCGGGGAGCGTGCACGACGCTGCCCTGCAGACTGATCTGCAGAGGAATGACCGCAGCCGGACGAAAATACTGCGAACTTCACGCAGGCAGCGGAGTCGTTCTGCACCACCGCGGCTGCTTGCAGAAGAGGGGGGGGGGGGGTGAAATCTATGAATGGTGACCCTAAAGATCCATTCGACTGCCCCGGACACAGCTCTGTGGCATCGTCTCCGATCGACACCTATAACCAAACGCCCACACTGATGAAGATAATGAAAGAGCCAACTGGAGGGTAATTGGCCGCGTTGAGTTCCTAATGCCATGTGGGCAGCTTCATCGGCCGCGTGCGCCGAAAAGCTCGACCCCGAGGATTCATTAATCTCCGGGCCAGCGCAGAAGCAAGCGCGCAGGAACACACCCGCCAAGAGTCGGCGTTGCTCCCTCCTGGCGCTGCAGTCACGCTCGAGATCGTATTCATGGGAGCGCGCGCACCGCGTCCTCTTGCGGCGCGCGCGTGTTCTTTGACGCGTTCGTTACTCCTCCCGTCTTGAGCAGGCCCTGCATGACTCAGCTTGCCTTCTCTGCGGCGGCCCCCTTCGGCAGCGGAGTCTGCTGCTCGAACGAGACGAACAGGGCCGCCTCAAAACACGCTGCTCTGAGCAGACTTCCCGGAATGTCTAAATTCCGTCCACGTGCCGCCCTGAATATCTGTCTCTCTATTGTGCTCAATGATTAAGTCGCCACCGCATATCAGCAACGTCGCACATAGTCATCAAGCGAGCTGCTGACAGGGCGTTTAACGTGTAACTGCGCTTGCCCCTAAAGCAGCGCACAGAGGGCAAATTTGATCACAGTACATCGCGTGGAAAGCAAACCATGCACACGGTAAAGTACGAAAGTGTAATGGGCCTAGAGTAAAGCGGGCATCTGTAACTGGATTCGGTCGAGTTCTTCATCCCCCCAGAGAGGGTGAAAAGATACATGGACGCGCGAAGTAATTGACTGGCTGTCTCCGCAGAAGTTGCCCTATTCTTTCTCGTGTTCCCTTATCTGGGGCCCGTTTTGCCTGTCCCCGCTCTGGCGAGAGTACAATGCACCCGAGGCGGGCGGCGAAACGGCGCACATCGCGCTGCTTTGACCAGCATCTGCCGACAGCCGCAACCAGCGCTGCGCGGAAGCTTCTGGGTCAAGGGGAGAGACGCGGCGGCCTTTGCAGTGCCCCCAGCGAATGAGATCCTGGCATCGAGCTACACGGCGCGATAAGCATGGCGCTCATCTCGCCCCTCGGGCTCACCCGAGAAGGCGAGGGCGCGCTCAAAAGAACGCCGACCGCCTATCTGCGAGGGCCTCGCCCGCCGAGTGCGAGTTCTTCGTTGCGTGCGCCTTTGTTTCGGATTCCGAGCGGTGCTGTCCGACGGTCCGCGCGACCCCTCCTGCAGATCCTCATTTTCTGCCCCGGTTTCCGAGCTGTTAAGATCTTACGCCCCATGCACGAGCGTACAATCAAAGAGCCAATAGGCGCTGTTCCGCCTCTTTTTGCGTGTGTGCTTGGGTGTTTACTTAGCTTTTTGATAAGGTGTGATGAGTCTGCGCTGATGCAGTAACCGTGCACTCGGGCATAATGAAACACGTTACGAGAATCTACGTCATGGCGCTCTTGCTAAAGAGTAGTACCCCAGGACGATGGGACAGGAAGCTGGCTTTCGCATACAGCTGCGCGCAGTGCCAGTCACCGAGTCAGTGCCAACGGCGTTATCAGATCTCCTAATGCAGTCATCTGGCTCCGAACGCGGACGTGCTGAAGGGCATTGCGCACCGGCCTATGTGAACGGGCTTCACTGCTGTGCTCCCGTTGAGTTGAAAAGGAAACGTGCGCTGCTGCTAATGTCCTGTAACAAGCCCAGTTACACCGATCGCTCTGCTATCAGTCGGGCGACGACGAGGGCTCCCTTGTGCCGCCGCGTCCGAGTAAATCGAAGTGTATACACATATCGCGCGGGATCAGAGAGCACAAATCTAGCATTAAGCTGTTCTCCTCTCCTCTTGCCCGGCTTTTACGATACAGGCCGGGCGGCCGCAGCAGACGAACCGATAGGGGGCGAACCTTTATCGGCACTTGCGCAACCACAGTCTCTTTCAAAGAGAGCGAGCCAATCAATTCCAGATGCGTGACTGAAATCTGGATCGAGCGGTCCATGCACGACCTCCGTCGGGAATCAATCCATTTCGGGAATTAGCGAGCAAAAAGCTGGGACAGGCCTGTTCTGTGCGGGCACTGCTTTCCGCTCGGCCACGATGAGTGATTGGGTAGGCGGGAATAAATCGAGACGGAATCGTCGGTTCCGTGCCCGTGGCTCCAGAGTCGTTCTCGCCTGCGTCCACGATCGCTCGCTTTCTTCTGCAAAGGTCGCGCCAGCTTCTCCTTGTTTTTCGTCGAATGCATTTTGGCGATTGGGAAAAAAGTAAGAGACGGCCACTGCGCTGCGCTGATGCATACCGATTTGTTCAGACTCGGCTTGGTACTGCGAGATGGCGAGCCGCCAGCCGACGCGAAGCTGATCGATGTCCACCTGGAGGTCCGATCGTATCGAGGGAGCGCGCCCAGTTGCAGCGAGCCCCCGAAAGAAGCTCACGCGAAGCAGCGCTGCCAGACACGGGGCCACGTTCCTGGCAGGAATGGTCAGCGTTTGCCACGCTGTTTCCCTGCGCGCTGTCCGCGCATGGGCGCCGGACTGATCGCTTCCTGAACATGACCTGCTTCTGAACTTCTCCTTCAACTCGGCCCAGACGCACATCACTTGGGACCAGTGAGGTGTTTGGTACTCGAAGCCCGTTTAATGACATCGGCTTAGAGTCCTGTAAATTTAACACGCGAACCGTCAGAAAGAAGCTCGAGAATTCGTTGGAACTTTCGTTTCAAGGAAACATGATTAAACAGGACTATAGGAGCTGCTACTCTAAAACCAAGCAGTAGCTGTCATTCACCTGTAGACTGCGTCCCGTCGTTCACGGGGCGGACAATGGCGCCCTCCATGCGGGCGCTGCGATCTCCTACAGAGGCTGAAATGCCGGTCCTAATACGAGGGCAGAGCGTGTGCGGCGCGCAGCATACGCGCCCGTTAAGCGGTTTCAAACGCTGACGCCCGGCGGGGGTGATTTATGCCGAAGCGTGACAAAAGCGCGATGGCACAGGAGCGGCGCCCACAAGGCCTCGACGCTGCACTGCTGCTCTCGAGGCCTGTGCCGCGTGATGGAGACCTGAGCGTGGGCCGATGTGCGTCCATCCACTCTCACTGCGCGCACTGACGCAATTAGCGGGATCGATGCGTCCGAAGCGGCGGCCATCGCGTGTCGCGCCATAAATCAGGGGGCCTCGGGTACCGCGCCGCTCGCGGCGTCCACGATCGGATGCCGTGGCCCATTTCAAGCACGCCGTCGGAGAGGAACAGGAAGATGGGAAAGGTGCCCTCCGTGGCGCCGGCGGCGAGGATCGGACACCGCAATCAAGGGGGAGCGCCAGAAGGCGCAGGTGGCGCCCGTAGTCCCCTCTGGCCGTCCGCCGCACCGGGCAGGAACTGGCGCGCGGCACACGCTGGCCCGCAGCTGCGGAGATGCAAAGCAGTCTCGAACACTCCAGGTGAAGCCCTGGCTGGAGGGGGAAGCGCAGGAAACAAACTGCCTCACTTGGCGCGCAGAGCGAGAGACGTGACGGGGACGGCCCACATCGACGCGGACTCGACCCTGCCTTTGTGTAACGCCGCAGCAGTGAAAGGCACGAGGTCAGGGGTGGCAGGCTTGGAAGATGGCAGATTGCGACACGCCTAGGCCGGCCTGAGAGCTGTCGTTGTGGCCAAATACGGTGCGACAGTGAGCTGGGCATTGTCGGACGAAGCCGGCCCGCTGTTCCCTGGCCACAGTGAGACACACTCATATGCCAGCCGCGTTTCTATGAAGGTGAAGCGTTTATATAGAGGTGAAACGCACACGGTGGCATGCGTGCTGTGCGACGTCAGTGCACGTTAAAGAATCGCAGGTGGTCGAAATTAATCCGTAGCCCGCCACTGTACGACGTCCCTCGTAGCCCATGTGCAGACGCTAAATACCAACCAATTTCTGATGTAGAAACAGACTGGCAGTACGTGCCTCTTCAGTATTTGCTGTCAATAACCGTGGGCGGAGCTGTGCCCGCGTTCGCGTTTCTTCAGTCCGATCTCTAGCGGGCTTACGCATAATCTTTCTAGCTTCCATGGCACTTGTTACACTCTGGGCCGAATTCACTATAGCGCCTATTTCCGCGGCGACAAAAAAAAAAAAAACAGGAGCAAACTGAAAGCAGCAGCGCGTGCCACGTCGGATGCGCGCGCAGTTCCGTGCAGGGGAGGGAAGCGCGCGGCGAAGAGCTCCCGCGGCACGACCGCCCTGCCCCGGCAGCGGCCGAGGTAATACCGCGGGAGCACACCGCAATGAGGATCGCGGCCGCAAATGAGTCTCGTTTCTCTGATTGCCGCGGCACGTTTCGCTCGGAGCGTCGGCGGCAGGCGGGCTCACAACTGCCGGGCCGCTGCTGCCGGCCGGGCTTTGAGGAGCTCATGCCGCCACCGGTGGACGCGCCGCGGCAGTGGGGGGAAGCCCCGTGCTTCGTCGCATAGAGCGCACGAAAGGGCCCTCGAGGTGGCATGCTGCGGTGTGGGGGAATACCCGCTCAGCTTGGACCTTCTGCGTGCCTGGCGCGGTCGTGCTCAGCTTGTCTTGGGAGGAGACTCTCCACGATGGCTTCACGTCTCGCCCTATGACATAGGTGACAGTAGCACGCTCTAGCGAGTAGCATCACGGTGCGCCTGTACAGTATGTGTACAGGGGTTGCATCAAAAGTTGCCAGGCTACAGATCCTGCTCTTGAGCCGTTTAGTAGTGCGTTTACGACACCCCTCCGAACCTCTAAATCTATGTAGGGGGTAAGAGAAGTATTATTCTCACCTCTGAGAACTTTGGTAGCTTCGTAGGTGTCACAAGTGCCAGAATATACCGCTGAAAAGCAGGCCCTATGACCTGGAAACCTTTGACGCACCCTGTACATACGGAGTGATTCCAGCCTTATAAAAAAAAAAAACATGTTCCTGACGGTCACATGGATGTTGCCTTCACTGAGTGCGTGTTGGGCTCGGCGGACTCACGATAATAAAATAGCAGTCACGGCCATGCGACTAATTAGCCGAACTAAAAAAAATAATCTTAGTTATTAACTTTCTGCTGCATGTTGCAATCACAGTCTTGAAGACTGCATAGATTCGAGGCTAATCCAATTCACAGGACTTGGCAAAGTACAATAGGTCTTGAGATATTCATCAATCAATTTCCTTCTTTTTCATTCCTCATTCCGAAACTTGGAGCTCAGCGTGCGCCGGAAACGGGAGAAAAAAACTGAGAACTGATTAATGAACATATCAAGACCTATTTCACTTTAGGAGGTTCTGTGAATTAAATTAGCCTCGAATGAATATTCTTTAAGATTGCAATGACAACATGCAGCAAAAAATTAATCAGTCAAAACATAATTAACAGGTTTCGGCTTATTGCCCCGTAACTGCGTCAAATATCTCTTCATCTTGTGTCCGCTGAGCCCCACACACACACCCAGTGAAGGCAACACCCACATGACCACTAGCGTCATGTTCAAACATGTTTTTTTTTTTTTTAAGGCGTAAAAGCGGCTTTTCTTCCACAGTCATACGAGTGGTACGTGGCGGACGTCCGAAAGCAGGTGAATCATGCTAACTAGTAGCCTAGTCAACCCAATTCTATTAGTCACTTTTTAACTATTACAGTTAGGCGCCTGGTGATGCCTGGTTGTAATTTGAGATTCGTAGCCTTCTGTTAGTAACAGCTATAACGTTTTTTTTTTAGAATTTCGAGAACGCGATTGCGCTCGGCGCTGTGACCCAACAAATTTCGGCCCTTCTGCGCGCCATTCAAAAAGCGCGCCCCTGTGGAGCGCTCTCCACTGTGGAGTGCTCCTCTCCGGTTGCGGCGCATGCGCACAGCTGGCCTCTCCTATGCACCACGAAAATGCTCGACTGGTAGCCCAGTGTAGCTCTCCTACAAAACCGAACTTTTACCGCACCTAATTCGCATTTGGCCTAACTACGCAAATCGACCGTCACTTTTTTAATGCGACAGCAGTGGAGGTGAGAAAAGCCGGCAGACGTCCTTCCGTGTCACTAAAAAGCATGCAGGTGGAAGTGAAATTAATTCAGACAAACTCTGTGCAGTTGCCAACTGCCCAACGTGGCACCGTGCATCAGCTCAATGGCCGAGAGATAGACAGCCTCCCAAAGAACTATCTGTGCAAAAAAAGAGCCTTACGGGAGATCGGGAAGAGCAACCCGGGTCTTGCAACAGCCGCCTGGCGGGACTGTGGCACACCGCTCAACCGCTGCGTCATTGCGCCAGTATTGGTACGAGGACTATACTCTCCGCAATCTGTGATTCTATGGAAGAGAAGGAGAACCTGCGCGGGCTCTAATGCACTCTTACGGGTATGTTAAGCGTCGTATAATTTTTTTTCCCCGCATTTTGCGCGCAGAAATGCATAGAAATGCATAGAACGCATAGATAGCATAGAAATGCGATCGTCGCGGCCAGGGTTTGATCCCGCCAACTCGTGTTCAACAGTCGAGCGCCATATATAGCCTTTCTGCCACCGTGGCACTAAAATGGCATCACCTGTCCACACCACGGTGGTCCACACGTAAAAGCGCGCAAGTGGCGAAACGCTCGAGCAGCGAGGCGCCTGCGGAGGCGAAATGGCCAGCACTAATTGAAAACGGAATTCTCGACGAATTCTGTGTCCCAGCCATGGACGACGCTCGAAGGCAGCGAATGACTAATCTTGCGCGCGTTGGACGCTGCGGCGGAAACGAGCCCACCTGCGTCTCAATGGCACCGGTGCAGCCGCAGCCAATTAGGCGGAGGACATTGTGCAAACAGCTGGAATTGGCGTGCCTGGCGCATGGCCGCGCAGAAGCGCGTTCAGCGAACTGACGTATGCGATGCGACTGCGGCGGCGCATCCTTGGCTTGGCTTGGCTTGTTAGCAGCGGTCCCACCTGCGCATTGCTTCCTCCGCCCGTAGCTGGCAACACTCAGTGGCCGCGCTGTGATCGCGCAAGCGCTTCGCGTGCAGACATACTGGTCGCAAAATTGTGGGATGAAAGCTCAACAAGCAGCTTTCCTGTCCCTTTTCCGCTGTTACACGCATCGAAGGGCTGGATTGCAGCGACCGTAGTCGTATGTGATACACATGGCGATAGGCTCGCGGATCTCGCGGAACACTTGTGGGGGCACCGCTAAATTTAGGCTGACTGAAGTTGCAGTGAAGGGACGTTTGTACACTTACTTTATCGGGTGCGATGCTGAGGAATTTTGGCACAACGAAACCATGGAGCGGAACGGCGCGTCGTATACTATAACGCGACGCACGTTATTATTTACATCATTTTCGTAGAGAGCGCAGCTCGCTTAATGCAGAGCGCAGCTTTGAAAAAGAATCCTATCTAGGCTTGGACATTTCAAATAAACGAGCGCTGAACGCAAATCGAGCGCCTAAGTTCGTCTTCGCAAAATGTTAGAGCCATGCGCTCCCCGTAAGGAGGCGGAAGTTCAAATCAAAGCCATTCCTTGCTTTCTCTCTTTCTCTCGACAAAACTGATTTCATCGTCCGCCGTTCCAAGGCGCAACCGTGACTCGAAAGGCCCAAAGCGGTACACAGTGTGGTGAGTCGCGTTGTGACAGGAAGGCGAATCGCAGACTATCAACGATATGACGTAATTTAATGCGAAACCTGTTCTGGCGCGTTCACACTTGGACATTCGGCGGCGAGAGCGAGCGGAATCCGCGGCCGCCGAAATGCTGCCTCGTTCACACTTCCCGGCCACCGCGTCGCCGCTCATCGTCTGTGTGTCGTCTGCTCACGGCGTACACAGATGTGGCAAGAGGTTAATCGATGCTCTCTACATACCAAAACCGTATGCACGCTTGCGTATGCTAAATGCACCTATTTTGTCGGATGTTATGCCATTTATAACATTCTCACTTTTTAAACGCCTAGTGGCGCCATCTGGTGGGAACCATTGTTGTCAACAAACCGACGCCCCTCTTAAGCCTAAAAGGGTAAGAATCGTCACCCGAAATAAAAAAAATAAAGCAAATTTATCACTCAAACATTTTCTTATGGGCGAGATGAGACGAAGCGAAAGACCGCTGGCTCTTTTATGCATGGCCAGTGAACGCGTTGAAAAAGGCAGTAACAGCTACGAATTCAGTCCGAAGCGAGGCGGAATGCATCGAAGGGCGCCGCCTTGTTTGTCGCCGCGAGTACTCGCCTTCCTATTGGCTGACGAGATTCGGCGGATTTTTTTCCGGCGGCAGAAATCGGTCCTGGACCGATCGGCCTTTCCGCTGGGTATTTCGGCGGAATCTCTGCCGCGGCAGCGGATTCCGTTCGCTCTCGCCGCCGAATGTCGAAGTGTGAACGCGCCATTCGTCTGCTCGTTGCACACACGCTTTTTTTTTTGCTTGGAGTTCTTTTTCGTACAGGTAAAGAAAAAAAAATAAGCTCTTTGGGTTTTTTGTCTTCGTACATTTATGCTACTGCTTGTTCGGTGTGCTGTGCCGTCCGTTTATATCGTTCGCTGCGTTCATTTCCTCCCATTTCAGAGCGCGCTCGTGGGCGCTCCGTCTCTAGAGAAAGACAAGGTAAAACTTTGAAGACCTCTCTACCCCACCCTCCCCCTCTCCAGAACATGCTACACATGCTACACAAGCAGCGGGCCGATTCCTTCGTGCGGCAACGTCTTGAGAGTGTCGAGTAACACCCGTGCCACACGCGCGCAAGAAATGGCGACAAATGCTGAAGGCCTTAAGTTTGTTAACGTCATTACTTTCGGAGCTGTCCACATTTAATGTCCACATACAAAAGGCGCTATGACGATAACGCCTGACAAGCAGTCGAAAATTTCACATGGATATGAACAGTGCTAATGAGAGCAATATATCTGCACACTCATCCAATAGTAATATAAAAGATTATTTTGCAGAAAATTAATGGCGCTCTTCTTGCTTGAAAAGTCGAAAAGGTAGCCATTAACTCGCATGTCAGCACACAAGCCCAGAGTGTCTGTCAGAAGTGCGGGCAGAAATGGCGCCCTTCGCATCAAAAACGGAGCAGAGATGGCTCATCTGAGTGAAAGTTACGAATAAAACATTCGCTACTGGGTAGGCAGTTGTTACCAAAAAAAGGTGCGTGCTTTTCTGCGTGTGGAATGGGCGACGAGAGTAAGCACTGCACGGCCAAATGAGTTGTGGCAAACTCAGTAGGTCGCGAATGGCAGCAAGGCTAACGCCATTAAATTTTCGCGTGTGGCACGGGCATGAGGATCAGCAAGGACCTCACCGCCAGGGACACTGTAGCGCTCCTGGTGGGGGGACGATCCAGAAACCACACGACGATGGGAGGCAAAGACGCTCCAAGGTGCTGTCCTGTGTCGGCCTCGGAACGTATATACGGGGACAGCTGACCAGACAACAAGGACGCCGCGAGGAGGTATAACCCGATGGTAATCCCTGAACTTCGAGAATGGAGCGAGACAGAACGGGCAGTTGAAAAAGTCCAGCGCACAGGCCGTCACGAAGTAGAACTCGGACAACTGCGGGACGACCGAGCCAAAGACCAAGCCAGCGCAAGCGACGTCCGAAGCCTGATCAGCGACCAAGGCCTCGTCTATGGGCACGTCCCCTCGATCCACATATCGGTGGACACAGCCATCGGCACAGTGCAAGCCTCTGAGTCCCTTCATCGAGTCGCTCTAGTCACAGACTGAATGTGCGTAATTGGTTGTCCCCTTTCCACTTTGACTTACTTGCGGCACTAACTCTCTATAAAAAAAAAACTAACACCATTGACGTTAGGCTGCTTCTGCATCGAAACAATAGCTCGAATTGCTTATCTCTAAGCTATTAGTGTGAAAGCACTCATACGCTCACCAACCACTGTAGACCATCGAGACCGCCGCGGTGGCTGAGTGGTTGCGGCGCTCGGCTGCCGGCCCGAAAGACGCGGGTTCGATCCCGGCCGCGGCGGTCGAATTTCGATGGAGGAGGATATCCAGAGGCCCGTGTACTGTGCGATGTCAGTGCACGTTAAAGAACCTCAGGTGGTCAAAATTTTCGGAGCCCTTCACTACGGCGTACCTCATAACCTGAGTCGCTTTGGGACGTTAAACCCCCATAAACCAACCAACCTAGACCATCAAGAGACCAGCACCCCATCCGCTGCCGACGTTAAATCAATGACTGACCGAGAATCGGCACGAATTTAACCTACGCTTGAACTGTTGCAGCATGAGCCAACCAGGCTAAGCATATGCTTTCGAGCGTCTACTCGGTTTAACTACGTCAAAACCCTACATTTTTTTCTCTCCCTTTTCTGGAGTAACGAATACTCCCGAGGCCGGTTCAGCAGTTAATCCCAAAAAGCGTACCTAAATCGGTTAACCATGTAATCGCAGAATGCGCCAACTTGCACGTGCCAATTGCATCCCCGTGGCTACGACTACCAGCAGCGCGCCATCCAGTGACAGGCCGCGCCTGTCATACATCCCGCCACTTCAAAAACCCGGTGGAACAAAAATAAAAAAAAATACAACACAGACGGTGGCCAGTGCTGCTTTCGTACACGATGTGAACCGCAAACGCTACACAGCACTGCCTCTTTTCCCTTCTCTAACGACCCGTTTAAACTGATCGAAGATGTGCGCTGACTGCGTCGAAGCTCGCACCTATATATACACGCGCGTCTGGAACGCGACATCTCGCACTGAAAAGACTTCGCGAGCGAGCGAAACGTTACACCAGCGCGCGCTTTGTGCAGCTAATGGCGCGTGGAACGGCTGCACGCGCGCGCGTGCGCGCGGACAGACAAATCAACAACAAAAATTCACGCCATGCGCCGATGATTTCTCGCTTCCGTTCGCGTGTGCAATTCGCGTTCCTTTCTAGTCGCAAATTGCGCGGCGCGCCCGAAAAAAAAAAAAAACAGAGAAGACGCAACGCGCGGCGTGCCACGAAGAAGCACGCCAATAAAAAAAATGGAGAGAGAGAGAGAGAGAGAGAGAGAAAAAACGCGCGAAAGGGTATAGCAGTGTGTGCGGGCGCGCGACGCGGGAGACTGCTCTCTTCTCCCAGCGTTTAATCCATTTCCAGATCGATGGCGGTTTAATCACCCGCGCGCGGAGCCTCGCAAAACACGCTTTGCAGTTTTGCGAGGCGTCCCCGGCGATGCCGCAACCCTCCGCCCATTCTTTTTTGTTTGTTTGTTTGTTTCTTTGGTGCGTGTATCGCCCGGCTTCTTCCATTTCCGCGCTCGATCTTGTTCTGCGCACCCGACGCAGATGAAAACCGCCGCCGCTGCTCGGACAGGCAGAAATCGGTGCGTGGGAATGCGCCGCGCGATCGGAAGCCCCGCAAGGACCACCGCTCGCTCCGTCTGCCTCCTCCCCGTCCGCACACATGGATACGATCGTATTTCTTCGTTGCTTTTATCGTTCTCTCTCCGCTCCCGACATGCGCGCGTATACAGTCGGGTGGAGTTGGCGCAGCTCACCTCCGTGTTGAAGGTCGATCGCAGTGTCGCCTCAGAAACGATCGCTTGAACGAACAAGCAAACGCACAATTTTAGCCTCGTAAAACTGAAGAGCGGCGGGACAGATTGAAGTCCGACCCTCGTAAACATAGCGTCTGATTTAGCGAAACTGCAACTCTTTTTTTTCTTCTCATCACTGAACCACGCAGGGAACGTGGCCTGCATGTGAACACGACAGTCGACGGTGAATATATATCGGATGAGTCCGAGCTAAATGCAACCAAGTAAAAAAAAAAAAAAGACTGACTGTCCTAAGCGGGTGAAACCAGCTGAGTGCTGTTTTATCATTCGTGTGGTATTTCCTTCATTCTGCAGAGTTGGTTAATTAGTAAAGACGAATGAGCTACCTTTTTTAAATATTAGATTCACGAAGAAGTGTCAGTGTGATCGGGTTGAAGAACGGCAGACTGGGATATTTGTTTACAACTCGGAACCATTTACGAATATTTTTTTAACGGCCTAAGGAGAAAGCTCGGTAATGGGTTAGCCGTAGCTGGCGGGTGTCTTGTGGCCACTGCAAACGCAAAGTCGCGTCGGGGGCACCTCTCCGGAGGTAAGCGTACTTTTATCTCAAAGAGCTCTACTTCGGGACTGAAGTATAGCACTGCTATCACGCGCTAGTTTTTTGTATTTCGCGGGCTCTCTAATGAGTCCGGTTAGAAAAAGAAAAAGTCTACGTAAATTGTGCCTCGTTGTAAGCATGTGACAAGTGCTATTTTTCACCACGATGTACAACTTTTCAGTTGACGCGTCCTTCCCTAGGCCGATATTGAAAAGTTAACTAAGTTGGTCTTCGTAACGAAAAAAAAAAAGATTCTGTAGGCTAGGCTACACGACTCACAGCAGCGCACAGTTGTTTTTTTAACACGAATAAGTAGTCTGTGTTTTATTAATTTTTTTGGTTACGTTTAGCCGGGACAGCTGGTATGTATATAAGCAAAGGAATCGTGTTGTGCATGTTGCAAGGAATTTATCCCAAGTTTTACTCCGCTCGGTGCGCGTAAATTGCTAGCGCGATGTGCTCGCCAGGGAAGTACAAGGAGCCGGAGGTTTTCTTGTAGGAGCCGGCGCATCTAACATAGCTCAGAACGCGATTCAAGCGCCACGAATCTTAAAACGCATGGAGGGCGTGCTGGTTCATGCCGGTGCCTATATTGCTATTGCGCGTTCAGCTATGCTGGGCCTTCCGCCTTCTTTGCAGCAGTAACGAGGGAATTGGATGAAAGCTGACCACGTCAACTGCCGGTAGGCGTCGGCTGTTGCGTTTTGCGGTATACGCAAGACACGCAGCGTCAGAAACAATGCCGTTTTGTGCGTGTCGCAATGCTTTGGGCCGAAGCCCAAATTACAGCGATCTGATCACCCGGAAACCTGTATTGTCCCTAGTTTTCGTCTGCACCAGTATGGCCCCCTTAAACACCTGAAGTGCGAACTCACTTCGTGTAAGACGAAGAACCCACACGCTGCTGTGGCTTAGCGGCCACGGCATTCGGCTGCTGAGCCCAAGGTCGCGAGATCGAATCCCGGCGGCGGCGGCCGCACATCGGTGGAGGCGAAATGCAAAAACGAAGGTGTGCTGCGCGATGTCAGTGCAAGTTAAAAAAAAAAAAGCCCAAGTGAACAAAATTAATCTGTAGCCCTCCACTACAGAGAGTCTCTCAAAGCCCGTGTGCATGTTTGGGGCGTTAACCCATATAGCTGCCAAAGGCGAAGAAGCTACCAACGCACTGTGCAGGGCATGACAGACTTGCGCAGCGTTACCATGAACTTGTTGAGCTGACAACGGCGGCAATTTCACTGACGGAAACACCACGTATATCGAATTCTATCCGTAGTATAAACTTGACTTCCGTAAAACGAGTGTCACAACTACGCGCCGCTTAAGAAGGAAGCCAACAGCCGCCGAAACCGAGGAGCATTATGTTTCTAGATATATTTTTAATTGTTGTGTTGATTAATGGGAGATCAATGATGTAATTATTTTGTCGCTAACTACGGGAAGCGAAATAAGCGGTATGGAGTGGTAACAACTACGGGAACCGCTTGTGGTCAGAATAAGGCGGCACTTTCTGAAAATGATCAGCAAACTCTGGCAAGATTCAGAAGCAGCAGAATATTGTGTACGGGGCAAGGAACTTAACTACCTGCACGTTCACAGAACAGGAGCAAATGAGATGGAGACGCATGTCCCGAAGAGGTGACGGAGGAAGAGGACCTTAGTATAGGGACACAACGGAGTCAGACGAAACAACGAGGGACCGGTGAATAAAGATCCAGCATCATGGTTTTACTTTGTGCGAGAACACCACAGGCACGAAAGCTCATCAATGTATAGCTTTACGTGGGCGACGTCATTCAGGGATCAAATAAAAGCTAGAGTTTGTACGGATTCCTAAACCATATATATGCCCGAATGAATCTCACATCGATAACACCGACCTATGATAACATTAAAAGACACTGTTTCAGTTACGCTGCTTTGCGTACATGTCGCTGCATTGCGAAGAAGTCTCTGAAAAATTTGTGCTGCGTAGATGCACGAAAGTGCTTTCAAAAACTCTTTGCACTTGTGCATACACATCCGGTTTAAGCGAGTCCTATATTTAATCTGTTACTTTCGTACACGAGATGTGACGCGCTTTTCTCCGAAAAAAAAAAAAACTCACAGGATGGTAATCGCTTTATAACTCGAGATTCAGCGAGAGCTGTTTGCTGTGGTGAATGTAATATTGTTATTCATTATTATTTGCTTTCTTCTCAGGTAGAGTGTGCGTGATGCCATTAGCTGTCATTCGTGACGTCACTGTGTTCGCACCTCTCAGCATGGCGCATTGCAGTGACATAATTCGTGACATCAGTGTAGGCTGAGCAAGCAGTGTGGTGCGCCGCACATTGACATGACGACATGCGTGACGTCACTCCATTCTGACCAATCAGCGTGGCGCGGTGCTACGCCGACGCCAACAACGCAGCAGAATCGGGAAACATGCCCTTAACACCTCTTGCTGTAAAATCACTGCACCGCGACTTCTGTATACGTACTGAAGTGTGTAGCATGCGTTATGAACGCACACAAACACCCCCTCAAAGACAGTGCTACGCACACATACATTGAATCACCAGTACAAGTTTCACTGAGCCATGCACCCAGCCATACATGGCAAAATTACTTGCCCGTTGTTCGAATAGGCGCCAACGCGGCGGTTGTCCTGCCCCCATCGCCACTCGTCAGTGCGTGCGCAGATTCGATGGCCCAGGCTTTCCGCGCATCGCTTCTGCTGTCGGATCAATCTCGGCAATTTCAAAGCAATCTCGAAAGTAACTAATTACTCTTTCTGCGAAATTACACTCCCAGAGGAATTCATTATACTAGTAAATTAAAAAGCCAACAAGAGTAATTTTTATATTACAAGTTTAAAAAGTAAATAAATTCCTTTGATTACATTCCATGTCTGCGAACAGCCCCTTTGTCGGGATTGAGCATTTCAAGCTGCTTTACGCATGGTGACATATGTTGCCAAGAGTGACACGTGTTAACGATCCTGATTTCTCTTTTCTTCCTCTCCTGGCGGAAAAAAAAAACCCGACAAATGCTGCGCATCCCATACCAGCAAGAAACGATAAGTGGAGCGCCCACGCCTCGGCGTCAGCTCCACGAGCACACACACCTGCGGGCCATTCAAAGAGTGCGGTTGGGGGACCCAAGTTTTCCATTTCAGAGATAGACCGCAGCGTATAGACGCTCTCCATGGGGCAGCGGCGATCGCGCGGCAGCGCTCGACGCCGGTCGGAGACCCGGGCTAACGAGGAGGCTGGCCAGAGCGGAGCGGTCGCATGGACCGCGAGCGTGATGGATGAGCGCAATTACGCGGCCGACGCTGGCCAGCCTTTTCACACCTCGCGCGGAGAGGCCACCAGGGCCGGGTGGGCGTCCCCGGCTTATAGGCGCTCGTCCCCCGTTTCCGGGCGCCGTCAGCGCTTGACACGGAGATGAGGGGGATCCAGTCCGTTCGCTCCTCGAACAGAGTGCACGTTGTGTGCGCGAGGTCAACTGTACACTGACCGAGCGAGCAGCGAGTTTGTCATCAACAAATTTATGCGAGAAGCGCGTGATGAGACGCCTGATCTTGGGACGGACGTGGGCTCGGTAGAACTGCCGCTGACCTTTGGTTAGAGATAAGCGGCCACACTGCAACGCCGATCACCGCGCAGCCGCCCGAGACTTCATGCTCTATCTGGCCTCGTCGGGCGAACAAATTTTTCGCAGGGTTTTGCGCACGCTCTCTCCAACGGAGATGCGCCGCCGAAACCGGCAGTGCACGGGACAGGTACTGAATATCATTCAACAGCCTCACAACTGTGTTTGTGCGCGCACACCGCATGCACTGTATACTGATGAGTCCCCAATTCGGCACGGAATCCGGAAGCCTCTAAACAAGCTGAGGCGGCGAACGATACGTGTCCTCACCAGGGTCACGGCTCACAGGATGTGACGGCGTGAAACCCGGAGCGCACACAGGCGCGATGAGAAACAGCATGCGCGCAGGTGCCAGATCTCGTTTGCGGCCTAAAACACAGCTTCGATTGAGACTCGAGCAATGCATGCGCGGTCAACTCTGAGCGAGCCTTTCTTCTCGCTCGGACGCTTTCCACAGGCGCCGTCAGTCGCAGAACTTTAATAAAGCTCGCTACGGGCACGTGGTCGCGTGAAACAAAGAAAATAATGCGGAGAAGTTTATATCCGGGTGCATTGTTTTCGGCCACCGGGGAATCCGCGCTACGGGGTCTCAAAATAGAGCGTGTCCTTGTCGGCCTTCCAACGCGTGAGCAGCCCCGAACGATCGCGCGGCCATTTGGCGCGCTATAGTGAATGAACGTCCGCAGGGGCCAAGGGGGGGCGGCCGCTTTTGGGCCGAAAAGTGGTCCGAACAATGGGACAAATTGCCGCGGCGCTCGTATCAGGGTGGCGGGTGCACCATCTCTCTCGGCTCCGCGGTTAGCAGAGGGCGGTGGTGGCGCTCTTGCTCCTTCGCTGCACCCCCCCGCCCTGATTGCGCTCATTGTCTTCGGTGGGCTCGTTATACGCGGTCGGCGCAGAACGCGATAACGCGCGGGCCAATCAGGCGCGAGTTTGTCGTGCTCTGAAAAGCACCATTACTGAAGACGTTCCGCGAGCGCCGCGCGAAGGCGTGCGCTCATTTTTCACCGCAGGGGTAGAAACTCGTCGTCACGCTTTTCGGCGAAATCGCCGCTAATTACGTCGACGATAGCCCACACACCGGAGCCGTGCACGCGTCACGGGCCTCCTCCTCACCTCGGGGGCAGGCCGTCATGCATGTCATGAAACTAAAATACGACCAAAAGCGGCGACGCGGCGCGCACAACTTGCTCTGCGTGGCTGCTGACGTCGGGGCGGACTACAGTCAAATAAAGAGATACGCCATTAGCGTGAGTAGGCGCGCGTCATTTTCAGATGCCTTCAAAACTGCCTTTACTCTTAATTTCTTACCGCGGGACACCTTATAAAAAGTCGTGATAAAGAAAACAACTGGTCATATAACGCTTAATTAAAACGTTGGAGAATCGCGGGTATCGGAGAGCTTTCGGTCAGGGGGACAGGGGAATAGCGGCGCGCCAGTGCGCATGCGCAGAACGAAAACGCCCCTCTGGTTATTGTTCGGCGCACGCCCACTATTCCCCTATCCTCCTGACCGATAAGGCCCTGTTTACATGTTCTGAGGTCGTGGACTCGTGTCAGATGGCACATGCGCACTTTGCTCTTCGTTCAGGCGGCCGTGCGGCAAACGTGGGGAAACAGGTCCGCTTTGCTGCCTTTAAGATTAGTAATGTCCCGTGAACAGAGAGCACACTTATTTGCGCGGCGCTTTTATGCGTTGCGCCATTGCACTGACGGCAGTTAGGAGCTTCCGCGACGGGAGAGCGCCCTCTTTATGAGGAAAGCACATGGGTGCTATACGGATAGGATATGCGCGGTAAGTCCACGCGACGGCGACGAATTGCAGCGAATACATTTTTACTGCTGCGCCCGAAAACCTAGAGTGAATGTTATAGTTTCATTTAGTTTGGTTAGTTGCGAACATATGGTCACACAATCTAGGAATCGTAAGCAAAACAGCCGCCTGGACTCAGCCACTATAGTCATACAACCATGTTCAAAATAGCTGATGTCATAATCTCGCCCCTTTTTATACAGTCAAAAAGAGTGGTGAAGCTCTGATGCAGTGCTTCACCAGTGGCTCTTTCTGCATTGCAAGCGTTCCAAATCTCTTGAAGGGGAACTCTCTTGCTCAGCCCTCGGAAACCTCCAAGGATGCTACAAGCGCCCCAGTACACAGCTCAGAAGAAAACCCCTCGGGCTCCTTACTTTTGACAAAGGCTATACTTTTGTAAAGCGCATCTCTTGCCTTTTTTCTATATCTTCTCTCGTATCCTTCATTCTTTTTTTCTTGTGTGGCGTTTCATTTTTCTCACAGTTCTGCTTCTACGCCTTGCTAGGTCGTCGCGTATCCGTGGCCGCACTCTGCGCCTTGCGACCGGATGATTGTAAGGCACTCAGCGGGCGAGCCCTCACAAGTAACGAGCATTACAACTGCACAAAGGCTAAAAACAAGGGTACAAGGACCCTGGACACAGGGTCAAAGGTTTTGTTCTCAAACACCTTTCGTCGAAGCTATCTTATTAGTATCCTGTATGCAGTGCATTCCCTGCCGTCAGAGAATACACCGTGTTGGAAGGTAACACAGCCGATCCGGTACCCTTCACGACGTTCTTATTTACCTTTTTTTTCGATAGTATGCAGAGGCAAGCGCCTTATTTTTTTTTCTTGTTGTACAAGTAAATAGGACAATAATGGCAGTTAGTTTTCGTTGACGCGACAATAGCTGCTCCGGGGCAGCAGCAGCCACGAAAAGGAACGCCACCAGCGCATCAGAGCCTCTTTAAAATTTGCGACACGTCGCCGAGAGTGGAAAACCCTGCGCCATGCTTGCGGGTCTTTTCATTCCTGCCCTGGGCTCCACTCAGGCGATTTCGACGGTGCAATGCTAGGCAGCGACGATGGCTCGGACGCGGGGCGACCGAACGCACCGGAACCGAGGATCGCAAGCCATCCTCCTTTAGTAAACGGCGAAACCTCGCGGCCTGGGTCTCCATCAGTGCCGGCCACGCTGCCCACTGCGGGGGACGGCGTAGCCGTAGAAGAGAACGGTTCCTCAAAGGGAACCGCGCTTACAACATCCTCGGTGAAACGACCATCAGGCTCCTCGAGCTCTTGATAGGCGTTGATGCGCCCCCTCCGCCTCTCGGCCCTTCTCTTTAATGCGCGCTGCCGACTTCCGACAGAATCGCCAAGAGCACGAAGAGCAGGGGGAAGTAACGCGTCGTCGGCGCTTCAGCCCTGAAGACTGGCGCTCGGCCCTCGGACTTCGCCCCGCGGCGTTTCACCTCGGACACGTGTGAAGATGACGGCCTCTTGTCGGAAAAACTCATCGCTGAAACCGTGGGCTGGGCGTCCGAAGGACACTAAATAAGCGGAGCGTAATTAGAACTGTCAATCACGCTTAAATAGAGTCACGGCTAACAAGAAATAAAGCGATGGAGAAGAGAAAAGGAAAATCGTGGCGTCTATTTTACGCTCTGTCCGTGAATAACGAGGCTCTCCACGGGAACTCAGCGGCGAGCGCCCTGGGGAGTATTTCTGATGAAGTTGCGGCTAGAAAACTTATCGTCGCGTTCTTTTTGTTTCTAATGAAGCTAATTGTAGCTCCGTGCGGCCACGACCTGCCTATAGAGCGCCCTACGGCTTTGGAGAGAGCGCTCTTTCCGACGCTTTGTACTTTTGAACCATTGGCGGTGTTTCGCGCGATGGTAAGAATGGGCTCAGCCAGGATTCCAGTTCACCTTTACAAACCCGCCACACCATTTTAGACATCCAAGAGGCAGAATGGAATCAGCATAGTCGCTGACTTCACGCTGACTTCATACCGTTTATACTGAAAGATGTATGCGCAGTTTTTTTTTTTTTGGGGGGGGGGGAGGGAATAAATGTTCATACAAACACACCAAGTACCGTGCTGGCACTGACGTAACCAGAGGTTCCCAGGCCATCCGGTTTTTTTGTGTGTACGCTTTCTTTGTGCGTATTTTGAGCGAGAATAAAAGGGACCTCCCATTGTCGAGCCGTAGGCCAGGCCCTGCTCCTTTTGAGCGTGCGAATCAGCGGTTTGAAAGCGAAACTACACAACTCCTTATTTGCAAGCATACAGCGATATCTACAACAGGATAAACTATACCAGACTTTCCAACCTCTTTCGGCGCGAGCAAGTGCAGGTTTGATTGCGATATGGCTAGCTGATTGATGCCGCCTCGGGGAGCAAGTTCAAACGCCTTCTTGAAGGGCAAGAGGAGCCTGAGGAGAGCAATACGTCTTTCTGCCCGTCTCCAAGAGCACATTCGAGCCGGCTCCCGCTCCATTCGAGCATCCGCTGTAAGGCCCGCATGGATCACACTGCCACAAAGTTCACAATCTTCGCGAGCGCCTGTTTCGTTTTCAGGCCCCTGCACATGAGAAGCACCCGCCACGCCCAGGAAACCCTTTTGTGTTTAGCGCGTGCACATGTAGGCGGCGTTGACCGACGTATACACGCAGTGAACTTGGGTGCAAAACCCACAGTGGGCGCCGCAGATTGCACAGAGGAAGCTGTGCGGAGTATCGGAGTTGATTGCCCGGTCAGCGTGGAAGATGGCGGAAAACTTGGAGCAGGACGGGCGTCGATTTCAGACCGGATACAACGTAACCTTCGTATAGCACGTTCACTTTGCGTGTAGACAACAATGCTGTTTATCTGAAGCCACCCGGGGCCAAACGAAAGACGTGACCTTCTACCATCATGGAAATGGTTCTGAATGAGTTGGTGTCAAGCTGTGCGGAATCTTTCATGCTTCCTTTTCTTTTTCTTCACGTTCTGGAAGTCTTTTCCCCGAGACAACCCAGCGAGAGAACTGTCCCTGGTAAACGGGGCTAGCTGCCTGTGTTCGGTCGCTTAGAGTGTTCGTTTTTGGTGTTTTTTTTAAACTGTAAGTGACGCCGCGGACTATCGTGTTTGGCGACACGCAACGCCGTACTAAAATTCTCGTCAAGCAGGTTTGCGTTGTGGGCCGCCGCGTGTTCGCGTGCAGTCACGCAACGTTATATTAAACCTACTTAGTGTTCGCACTAACCGAAACCCATGTTTCCGTCTGTTGATTAGTATAAGACGGTTCAGCTACCGCGCGCTTTTGTGCTAGTTGCGAAGCTCGTTATGCAGCCTCTCAACTTATTATGAGTACGTTTTAAGCTCGCGAACGTTCCGAGAGTGATTTAAAACGTTAAAAGTTTCGCATCGTTACAAAATTTTTGATGTTGCGGTCGATAGTAATGATAACGTATTCAACAAAGGTTTCGACTAAAGTGCATTGTGCCTGGTGTCGAGAGAACAGAGGAGATGGTTTATGGGGGGTTTAACGTCCCAAAACGACTCAGGCTATGAGAGACGCCGTATAGTGAAGGGCTCCGGAAATTTAGACCACCTGGAGTTATTTATCGTGCACTGACATCGCACAGTACACGGGCCTCTAGAATTTCGCTTCCATCGAAATTCGACCGCCGCGGCCGGGATCGAACCCGCGTCTTTCGGGTCAGCAGCCGAGCGCCATAGCCACTCAGCTACCGCGGCGGCCACTGAGAACAGAGGAGAGGATCGTCTGTAGATCCGCAGGCATCTCAGTTTTTTCGTTTAAATTCGTTGCGCTCCTGCCTACCAAAAATTCCGGAATCTTGGCGCTGCGATGCAGTTCAGTCTAAGATCGCGTAGTATGCACCATTATTAGCTTCCGACAGTAAGTAGAGCAAATGCGGCACTTCACGGTCTGCGTGTCATAAAAGTCATTCGTCCTTTGGGAAGGAATTCCTTGCTTCACGGAGGTCACGAAAATGAAACTTCACCCACCGCTGTTTATCCCTTCCCTTACGGCGCGGTTCAGGTGTCCAACGATATATGAGGCAGATACTGCGCTATTTCCTTTCCCCAAAAAACCAATCATTAATCATCATCACCGCTGACGACAGTCCTGAAAGGACAACATGCTAACACTAATTGTTTTTTCCGCTACAAAGGAGTGCGAACAATACATCAGACATCGATACCGCTGGCCCGTAAGACGAGTGTTAGCGACATTTTAACTCCCGCCAGCGTCCCGATGCAGGGCCACGCTTCTTGCGCCCTCTATGGCACTGTTCTTTCGCGTCGAATTTAGCGCTCTGTGAACTCAAAAAGTTTGGAGGCATGCCTGCGCGAACTGGGTTGCAGGCATTGTTTAAAAACAGCATCGGGACGCTAAGGGTCTGCGTTTATAGTGAAGGCCACGGTATTACGATTGAATGTGTATCAGCTTTTAATCGCGAGAGCGTTACGAAGTGCTTACCACATAGTTTAGCTGGCTTTTCTTTTTTTCGCTGCGGTTTAAGAGGCGTGACCAACGAGTCCTAATTTTTATGCGTAGGCACCGGACACAATCAGGCGAACCGAGCAGCTACAATAAAGTTCTAGCTTTGCATTAATGTGTGCCGCTCCCGACACATGATCGACAAGCATGCGCATACGGCAGGACCTTTTTTTTTTTTGTTCACCGTTACCACTCCCGAATGTGACTGCGCATGCGTACAGTGAGCATCCAGCACACGACTGTAGTGGTACAACGTTTTAGCATAGCTTTACCGTGTACCACTAGTACTCTGGTTCGAACCCGTCAGTGCACGTTAAAGATCCCCAGGTGGTCGAAATTATTCCGGTGCCCTCCACTACGGCACCTCTTTCTTCCTTTCACTCCCTCCTTTATCCCTTTCTTTACGACGCGGTTCAGGTGTCCACCGAGAAGTGAGTCAGTTGCTGCGCCATTTCCTTCCTCGGAAACCACTAATCAGTAAATTTTATCACTCCCCAAGAGCGCACGAGCAGATGGCTACGAGGGGCCAGGTGCAGGCACACCTGACCCCTCGGGTCGATCTGCGCACACGTTGTTCGCAGTATATACCGTATGGTCTCGTTATCGCCATGATAAGGCACTGTAACGACAGCGGTCGCTGCAAAGCATTTTGAAGCACCGGTTGCATTATTACGTTTTTCAGATACAGAGGGCCGAAATAGGGTTTCGTCTTTGTAGATCTTTCCGGCTGAATACTTGGATATGGACTATATAGTGTATTAGAGTAGGCACTTTACCTCAACGGCGATTAGTCTGGTGTTCTAGGGCGCCGAAGCCGGACATTGGTGCAATGGGCCAAACACGCGAAGTGGTCACAGCCGTTTACTCTGATAACATAACTGAGGAAGGAATATTGCAGAGACTAGCCGCCTCGTTTTTTAGCTGTAGTTTCGTGTTATGCAAGTGAACGGTTGAAAAAAAACATTTTTTATTGAATTTGCAACACTTAATTACATGCATTTCGCAAACTACCAATGAAATTAGTGCCCCTCATGCCGAGGCTTTGGAGCAAATACAGACACGTGTCTTTCTGCACTATCGCGCTGCGCGTGGAGAACTCGTATTACTTATCTCTCAGGAATATTCTTGCCAGTGTACAATACCACTGACGGCCACATAAGTGGCTTAGTAAGTATGCTGCCACGAATTAAAGCTGTCCCTGGTGGGTAAACTGTATAAGGTACGGCTAAACGTTTTTACTCAAAGCTCTCCAATATCGATTGACTTGTCATCCACGACATGGTTACGTCGCGGACAGCTGGTTCATGGACAGTTGTTGACAACTGTCGATTCTGCAGCCATTATGTTGTTATAGCACCTACCGCACATGGTGCTTGGCCTGAGCAGAGTTCTCGATAAGTAAATATGTCAAGTTCTTTGCGTATTAGTACATTGCGTAACATTGTAGTAAAAAACAGTTGGTAGCAGCAGCCAACATTTTCTTAAACCACGCTCAGAGGGAAACACTAAAACGGGCTTATTCGACAGTTTATTGCAGTGCTGAAGAACAGCAAGTCTTCATCACATAGTTTTGTCCCGGAACGGCAGTCCATAATTTTGATATAGTGCCACGCGGGTTCGGTTTTCGTGCAGTTTCTGAATTCCGCTGGCTGTGCGCGGTTCATACTTCTAAGGGGGCGTGTCGCGCCAGTAAACGGTGTCGTAAATGCGCGCACCTGACCTACGTTTTTTGTTGTTCTTCGCGGGAAACTTACTTGACACCTTCTCTTGCTTGTGTAACCTGTATTTTTCCTCTCTCTTCGATATAGCTACTGAAAAAGTGCACACCGTCTGCTGCTTCCATCCGCATTTTTTTTTTATTATGCGTCAGCGGCCCCGTGAAAGGGGCATTTCTGAGAGAGGTATCAGTATTTTGTAGCGAATAACGTAGCGCCGCCAGTGCCATGCGGACACGATGGAACACTCTACGTCAGTTGGTCCCAAAGAGCTGTCAGTTGGCCCTGTACGCGCATCGTGACACGCGGTCGTCCGGCGCGGTGACGTCAGCCGCGCGGGCGACACGTGACCGAGCGGGAGCAAAGCGGCTTTGCTCCGACTCGGTGTCGGCGCGAGTCTCACCTGGCGACGGAGAAGCGTCCCGCGTAGACGGGGCTCGAAGCCGGCGGAGGCTGTCCGGCGGCGCGGGCCACGGCCATGGCGCCGTTCACGTCGCGCTTGCGGCCGGCCCCGCTGGCGGCAGGCGACAGGTCGAGCGTCTCGGCGCCGTGCTCACCGGCGCTCGCCGTGGCGCTGGGCGAAGTACGGCGGCGCTCGGCGCGCACCGCGCTGCCGCTCCGGGGCCGCTCGGCGGCGCCGTCGCGGCCCGCGGCCGCCAACGGCAGTTCGGCCCGCCGGGGAAACAGCACAGCTTCCCACGGTGTCCAGCGGCCCTCGTTGCACACTTGTACGCTGAGGGGCTCGCGCACGCGCTCCGGCAAGGTCCACGGCGCCGCCGGGGCGAAGCAAAGCGCGGGCTCCACCGTTGAGGCCGGCGGACACGGAGCTTGTCGGTCACACGCCGGCGGAGGGCCGGGGCTCGCGCGCTCCTCCGCTAATCCGCTGGGTCACCACACCGGGAGCGACTGGTCCGCTCTGCCGGCCGTCCGAGCTGGACTGGCGCGCGGGCGGTGCCGCCGCTCCCCCTCGGGAGACTCCTCCCCCGACGCCCACCGCCGCGCGCACCACCTCGCGGACACGTGGCGCGCCGCCACGTGCGTCCTTCCGGGGTACGGCCTTCGCGGGCCTCCTCTTTCTCCGCAGCGGGCTGGGCTCCTTCCTTTGTCCCTGCCTCGCGCGTCTCCCCTCCTTTTTTTCTGTTCTTCACTAGCGCACCAGAGGTCACATGGTGCACTCGCAGCCAATGTGGTCATCATACCTGCCGGCGCAGCCGTATTTTGACAGCTCTTTAAGAAGGATACACAGACACGTTGTGGTACGTACTGCCGTAGGACCTCCATGCAGTAAACCTGCTTGCTGTGCTTAGTGAAGACACTGGTATACTCTAGAAGAACCAGGGTTCCGATCGGGTTTCCATAAACACGCGTTTTTTTTTTTCTCCACTGTAGTGAAATTGGACATAGCGAAGCAAAGGATGTATCAAAATAAAACGCTCTACATCTCTATCCAGATGAGAAAACACACGGATCTCTCATGCTAAACTCGCGACTGTCGACCTTTTGAAGGCCAGTCATGTACGTAGCGGGGTTCTGGGATGCTGTTTCTCCTGAAACAACTCGTTTGTTTTATTCGAAGGTTGGCGTTATCGCAAGCGGGGGTACACCCAAGCTTCGAGCACCGTGGGTACAGCTGCCTGCGAGACTGAAGCTGTCGGTGCTATGCAGTTGGGAATTTTAATAATGTTACAGGGCGCCCCAGACGCCTGGCAAGCAAAAATATGTTGAAATATGCAGTGAAATTTAAGTCACACATGGCCCACAGAGAATACCTTCAACGACTACAAAACCTTCAACGGTGACAACGTGATGGTGTCCCAGTCGAAAGCTGAAAGATCGGAGTTCATCATATATAGTTGCACACATGGAGCCACGGGTAACGACGAAAGAAAAACAACAAACACGACTATATTTTCAAGAGTTTCTAGCCCCGAGGGACCCTAACCGTCTTCAAGAGGCGTTGCGGAACCCCGCGTCTCTTCGCTAATGTTTGTTAATGCCTCACTCGCATGCAGCAGAGAGTATGCAGACGCGCGGCTCCTCAAAAACGCTAAAGTTCAATCAATAATGACTGGCTGTAAATTTGGTCAGTCTGCTACAAGCTGTACGTTATGCTTAGTCCGAAAATAAAGCGGGTAAAGGGAAGGTGGTGGTTGTGGCATGCATGAATTCATGTGCTCGGGGAACCCAAAAAGCACACCGAGCAACCCCAGGGCTCCAAAACCCATTTGGAGAACCCATGAACTACACATTTATTTCTCACGCATTGACTTATATAGCCTTCATCCAGCAGTCGTGACGTCGGTAATATTCGCTCTGCGTTTTCTGTTGTTCTCCACGGCAAAAAAATTGGATACTTTCCACCTTCTCCTTGCCTAACTCGTCCTATGCCTCTATCTTCGTTGTAGGTACGAAGGCGTACACCACCTGCTGCTTCACAGTCATGATGGGCAGTTCCATGTTTCGTGCAGAATTCATATGCAAGCTTGACGAACGATATAGCTCAAGTCAATATCGTCCTAAATGCTTCAGGGCTGTCTCGACCCTCGACATTATTAGGGTGCACTTAGCACATGGCAGTTAAAGACGGAGAAGCTGAATGTCGCTTGTTTGGGCGACTTGTCCTTTTGGTCGAAATGAAATCCCCGGGCTTTTAAATCACTCCATGACTGAATACAATAGAAGCTTGCTTCTGATATCTTGAATTTAGTGACGGCTGCAAAGCCTTTTCTGATTTCACTAATCGAGGCTTTAGTGGAAAACGAATGTCACGAAACTAAGGCGCTCCAAAATGAAGCGCGCAAACCTGACACCGTGTTTGCAAGCCAGATGTTTTATATCGTGTCCTTTGCGCTGCTTGATTCATAGTGCGAGTCCAATTGCTGCATTATGCACGCCTCAAGGCCGAAACCTGGCGTGATCCTATATTGAACCTCGGCTGTAGTTCGACAAATGCAGTACCCAGCACTGAATTATCAATCCGAGATGTGCTGACGAGTAACTTGAGGAGGCCGCAACGGACTACTCTGGCACGAGCAACGCGCACAAATCCAGTTATGTGCTCGCGAAACCGGTGAACAGTGTACGCGGTGAGCAAATCCTACACTTTTTCAGCCAAGAACGCCGAACACCGAAGAGCAATATGCGCCACCACTTGCCTGCTGCATACTATAATGACTTATTGATTGAAGACACCGAGTACCAATGTCGCAATAACATTTTCACGATGAAGAACAGCCAACTTCGTTGCAGCGTAATGCGAATGACAGAGAAACGCGCCGCATCTGTTATTTCCACGTACGCAGCAAAGAATACGGGCGTCATAACGACCGTGTTTAGCATCAAATCTCCTCGGAGAGAGCCGGGAGCGCTGAATTTGATTGCACGCTAGGAGGTGTTTTTCTGCGCGCGTCTTTGTAGGCAGCAGCGGAGGACTCGGGACATGGGGACAATGCCTCCCCGCTTTCCCAGGGAGGCTTGCTCCTTTGTGCTCTCGTGGAAGGTGCCAGTGGTATAGTTATCTTCCCGTGGAAGGGAAGTGCTGCCGCTGCCATCTTTGTTGATTGCATGCCACGGCCGCTTCCGAGGTGTCGGCCATCGCCGAGTCGGCCACCGATGCTCGCCATCATTGTTACGTTTTCCCCGTTCTCGGCAGACGGACCCTTCATCGGGTCGGCGACCCGGCCTCTGATACACGTGTCGTGCCCCAACATTGGGCGGAAATGGATTTCATTGGGTGCCTTCCCCACAGGCGGCTCTTTGGCAGGCAGACGGAATAGACAACGGAGAGGCTCAAGCTTGGTGCTGGTCCTGGCTAAGCTAAGCTAAGCTTAGCGCTATCTAGTACCGATTAGGCTGACAGAGTTCTGTCAGGTGCAAGGTCTGGCCGGAAGTGTTTAATTGTTCTGAGTTTGCAGCGGCCATCGTGGTCGATTTGTAAATATTTTTGTAAATAAAGTTGATAATAACGCCACCTCTCCTTCTGCACTATGTCGCACCCTAGACCGAACTATCAATCAATGAAGACTTTGAGGAACGGCATCATCCACAAATTAACTGATTTGGCACAATAATACGCATTGGCAAGAACAATACAAGCGGCTGTCATGGCTGCACACAAAGGCACACAACGGCACAGGGCTCTCACACAGGGTTAACTGACCGCACCCGTGCAGTGTATTTTGTCGACGGGGGCTGTGGCGCCATCTTTCGCAACACAACTGACAAGTTTGGATGGTCGAGTCTGCTCAGACATGTCGTGCGGAGTCAAACCCGGATATCGTGCGATATATTGGCACCTTGCTTTCTCGGAAGCCACGACAATGTCCTGACGTAACGGTAGCAGGGAATAATTCCGACTGGCGCTTCCCTAGGTGAATTCCTTGGCGCTTCCCCCTTTGTTGGTTTGAAACCAAACCGTACCAAATCAAACCTTTGTTGGTTTGAAAGAGACATTTTGCTCTTCCTTTGCCTTGAAGACAACGACATACACAGCCATGAGCATTACCTCGCCCATGCGTGGCGTCCACGGAAAGTGTGTACAGAAAGCGTTAACCAAAAGTGTGGACACTTGGGCGAGCTTACCCGAGTTACTCGGTTACTTGCTGGTAACTCGGGTAAGTTTTCAGGAGCTCTTCCAGAGAAGCATGAGTCGCACAATCCCTGCGCGTGGCTGTGACAGGAGCAGCGCACCTGCCAGTGCAGTTGCGCATCGCTTAGAGGGCCACTGAGGACAACACTATCAAATTTTTTTTCTAGCAAAATCCCATAGTTCGGAATTTTGTGGCTTTGTTGCTGCCTGTCCGGCAGCGAAAGTTGCATTTATTGCTGCGAGATTTGGATTCGAAGTTGCAAAACTTTTTACCGCCGGAGAAGAGTGACGTAAAGCGGCGGAAATGGAAACGAAGACTCCGTGATTGCTGGCAGGAGCGCAGGAGCCGATATGAAAGCTGTCTGCTGGCGGCCGGACGTTGAAGGCCTCTATCAGCCGTCGTCACTTCGTTTACGTTTGCACCAACGTTACACGATGGATCCCGTTCCCGATTCCGATATCCAAGTCCTCACAAAGAACTGCGGCCTGCATTCAGCGACCTTAACCCCACACAGCGTGCGATGCTTTTGACGGTTGAGGCAGTGAGTCTCGCAAGAAATTGCTAGCGCCGAGGAGTCGACAGCGTCGCTGTCACCGCCAAGCCATCGTCACGACTGATGTCTAGCGACTGGTACGTGCGGGCATATTTAAACTCTGTAATAATATTCCTCGTATAGGGCTGGCTATGCAGCCCAGCGTCTTGGTACGATGACGAAGGGAACACACCGAGCGGTGCGTTCGTTAACGCGGAGGCGCGTTGAACATTGGATATATGCACAGCTCTTTTTCCTTGTCGCAGTTGCGTGCTGTTGCACGAGCTTCGTCCGAGGAGCACTTAGAGAGGCACTTGGAGGTACTCTGCTGCTCCGCCCTTGTAAATCGAGGCGCATAACGAAACCATGCGGGCAACATGCCTGCAACAAAACATTTATGCTTTGTTCTCAAGTGCTTTCCTTGTTATTCAGTTATTATTAACTATTAGTTCATAATTAATACATAGCCAGTAACTTTTCGCGAAGAAAACCATGCACATAAATATGTATCTGTCGGCATTATGCAACATTTCCTTAATGGTTCTGACTATTCATGCAAGGTGAAGCACAATGCCTTTTTTTTTATTGCGGCAGCGTGCCTGCTGGCGTAAAGTATTATTTACATATAGAGATACACGCCAGACTACCGAAGTGAACAGGCCGCCACGGTGGCTGAGTGGTTATGGCGCTCGGCTGCTGGCCCGAAAGACGCGGGTTCGATACCTGCCGCGGCGGTCAAGTTTCTATGCAGGCTAAATTCTAGAGGCCCGTGTGCTGTGCGATGTCAGTGTACGTAAGAGAGCCGCAGACGGTCGAAATTGCCGGAGCGCTTCACTACGGCGTCCCTTATAGCCTGAGTCGGTTTGGAACATTAAACACTCATAAACTAAATTACTTCACTAATTGCTCTATCCTTTCTTAGTTTTCGCAGCATTTTTCCTTCACCTGTAAAATATATTGCTGAAATTTATCTCTTAACTGAAATTAACTTCGGGTAGCACGTAGCATAAAATTTTGGCGGTTCTAGTTTCTTTCACTTTGCTGATGATAAAGGCCAGTAAAGCTAGTGAAACATTGTTCTGCGCGCCAAGTTTGAGAAATTTTAGACAAAAACCAATAAATTTCATAAATCAATCAGAGCAGCAATAATCATCCCGAAAATTCTTATTTTCAGACACTTCGTCAAGATATTTATTGCAATTCTTTTAATGACAGCAGTACGAGCGCGCGTAAGCGCGGATGTCTCCCTCTTCGCGATCAAAATGTTTTTTTTTTCAACTTGCATGGTCGTTTCTTTCTAGAGGAAAACAAATTATTATCCTTTAATTATATTCATCAAGCGATGACACGGCTTTGCTGCGTGAATGCACCCATTTGTAATGGGTGGAAAAGCCGTCATTTGTAATAACTGAAAGCCGCCGCATGCGCTGACATGATCAAATCACATCGTACCGCTGAGCAGCATCACGAAGCGGGCACACGGGAAAGACAGAAAAACGCCATCCGAATGCACTTCAGATCGCGCATGAACAAAGATGGATTGACGCGTTTGAGCACGTTTGAGTTTGCGCGCAATCATGAGGAGGGTCTTCCAGAACTGTCATAAGATTTTCTCGCTCGATACACTCGTATAGAGCGGTAGCACCAGCGCTGTTGAACCCATCAAGACGACGAATGCGGTGCATTCAACCAAGCGTCGCTTACTTTTGCAATTCCTTCGGGTTCTAAGCAGTACCTTAAATATGTAGAATATGAACAGGGTGAACCGTTAGGCCTAGCATTAGCGCAGTAGCGTAGAGGTCATCCTGGTGCTGAACTACCGGACAAGTTGGCACAGGAGAATAGAAAACACTGCGCTACACACGGCAAGAACACACGTGGGTTCTTTTCTCGTCCCGTGTGTTGCGCTGTGATTTCCATTCTCAGATATGTATCAACTTGCCAAGTCTCTGCCCCACAGAGAGTCCTGACGAAATAAACCGCTGAGCCCGCCAAAAACCCATGGCTTTTAATAGCAATCTCCCCGCCCTAGCTGAGCACATCCAATA
>NC_135497.1:94750457-94790457 GCF_052857255.1 Amblyomma americanum
ACTATCGTGGTGTCTTGCTCATAAGCACGGATCAAATTATAGTCGTATAGTCGAGAAATACTACACGTCTCTGCTTACCGCTACCTGCCACGCCACCGTTGCTGACGATGTAGATTACCTTATCTAATGTTGACTTTAAGATTTTTCTCATAAGTCTTGACGGATCGGCTACAGTTTGCAACGTCGGCTGTCATTGGATCTCACCAGACAAGTGGCTTGAGGGGCGGTTGTATTCAAACCAGCCTACATGCTGCACAAATAGCCTTAAAGTTTTGCCGCAACTCTGAACAGCTCTGCCAATGCTTCAAATCAGCATTGCAAAGGCCTCTGATCGTGCACATGACCTTATCCTCTTCTCAGATTTATGACACGTCAAAGCTGGCTCAGTTGTCTACCGAGATCGAGATACGTCTTTGCTACCATAACTGCTCTACTCGCTTGATTGTCAATGGTTATCTTTTACAATCTGTGTCTCTCTTTTCCTCTGTTAGACAAGGGTGTCCGTTATAGCGCACTTCTGTTGGCACTTTGCTTAGAGCCGTTATGTATGAGCATTCTACAGAGCAGTGCCATCCGAGGTTTTCGTAATTTGAATAATGGCATAAAGTAGTAGCTTATGGAGATGATCTATCGTTTTTCTGCGTTGACAAGCCGAGCGTGGATGAACGCCTGACTGAAGAGTTTGTCTCAGTTTGTGGGGCCCATATGAACCGTTCAAAGAGTTGCGGTCTATGGTTTGAATTGTGGGGGTCTGCATCAGCTGAATATGCTGATGTGATGAGATGGACGTGCGTGGCGCACAAGTACCTCGAAACTCCATTAAAGGGCAATTGCGTGGGTTTTTTGTACATTTTGATTTGATAACCGCATCGCATTCTTTAGAGTATCCTCTCTTCGGTGCAGAAAACCGGTTTTAAATATACCCAGCAGAATTATTTTAAAACAACAAAAACTAGGCAACCGAAACTAGGTTTCGGACAAACTATGACATCACGACATGCCAACCTATGACGTCACGTATACTGTCCCAAACTTTATCGTGTACGCGTTAATTGGGCTAAACTGGCTACTGTAAGCGACAGCGTGGGTCATTATTTGTCTGAACTAGCTGACCAAACTAAAGCGCGAAATTTTGTCCTTCAGCAAATACAGAGCGAATATCAACGAGCGTGCCAACCTGTGACGTCACACACGCAAGGTTGCCCGCAGAAATCGCCCTGATTGAAGCCACGAAATTGCGTTTTAAAATTAATTTGCGCTGCATCAAGAGTCGCCCAACTGTGAAAGTTGGCACAAATGACCAGGAATCTGCGGAGAACTTACCCCTTCGACTTTTCCGTTGACACTTTGTTCAAGTTAATAATTGAAAGCTAGCTAATTAGTCTTAGCTAATTAATTAACTTGGAAGAAGGAAAAATACTACAGAGTAGGTCACGCGACTCTAAACAACCCTCAGTTGGTTTCACCTGGCTAGGACACTTCTTCTCTTCCTCACTCACCAACACAAGCGCTCCCAGGTCCCTACACAAATTCAACGTGGCAGGTTGAATCTGCTCATCAGAGCTCCTACATCACCCCAACAAAGATTTTTGTAAGAGAAACCTTCTTCTACGAGCTTCATACGGACACACTGCCCGTGATGAAGACACGGATTCAGAAGAAAGGCATCTTTATCTCGCAGATTTGCTGCCGTCTCTGTGATGTTCCACAAACCATTGAGCATTCCGTCGTTAAATGTAAGGGCGCCATTCTATTCTGGGATGTTCTGCAGCGGACCTTGAAAAAGGGAATTTGGTTTCCCATAGTGTAAGATACCTTACTGCTTTTCATTATATTAACTTCTTGATGCGTTATTTCTGATTGGACTACGCAGCATATGGAAAACACGTATGATGGACCGGCATTGTGAATCTGTTTTTTTCTACAAAATCCCATTTAAGCCAAGTGATTGTTCATCGAAGAAAGTATACATGACCACGCAGACTTTAAACCGGATCGAGAGTGCAATCCCTCTTGGTCACCTGCTTTGCCTTAATTCCCTTCTATAGTAATCTGCTGCCTTAAAATTTTTACGTGACTTTAACTCTGCTTCCTAAGGATTTTTTAATATTTTATGCACATAGAACATTATTTAACTGTAATAATTATGTTGAAAATAAAAACAGGCTGCAGATGCACCTGACTGGTCTACGGCATCAAGAAATTAATCTGGTCTGTTTGAGCCGCCGGTCGTTTGGATGCCGACGTTTGTTTTTCTTTGGTTGACTGCGATCAACGTTTTTAGAGCGCATTATATTGTTTACACTCCCCTCTCTTATTGTGGTAAAAAACTAGCTCGCGAAAAGCCGAGAAGAGCAATTTTGAAACAGCAACAACAGCCACCTGAAGCTGAAAACTCAGCTGTGGGGCCACAGTCGGTGCTTCCTGTTGAGCAAATACGGGGACACAGACAATATTCGAAAAACTCGCACTCGGGCTGAACGGCTGGAACAGCGACAGGAAAAGATAACTCTGCTACTGAAATAATGCCTGAAATAACTGAATACAAGTCTGAAAAGTTATGCTCTGCATGCAGGCTTAGAGAGAGTATCAAAGTGCTTAGCCCGGTAAGGGTTCTGACGTCACCAATGCAATGCTACCCATAACAACCTGCTGAGCTGAACTAGGTGAACGTTTACTGATGTCTCGAAAACGGCAAACTTTAATGCGTTTTATCGCAGAAACGAAAAATTATTCAGCTACCAAACTTAATTGGAGCAAATGGTTAGAATGGAGAGGGAAAATTTACTGTGAAAGTTTCATTGGGGCTACGTGAGCCTCGAAAAACGCCCCAGAGTCGCTCTTTAACGACCCCTGCCGTAACCGGCTGCTGGACTCAATACTAAATAGCAGCGCTAGCGAACCCCAGTGGCTGCAATGAAACAAAATACTCTTTCCTGTTTCAAAACGTGACCCTGGTGACTTGAGCCTCTTGCCGCCTCCGAACGAGTCCAAAGCTGACGTGTCCGGGGCGGTCTCTGGGACCGCCTTACGACTGCTCGCGGCGCCAGAGAGCACTAAGCTGCGTCTGCGGGCAGCCGCTGGGGAGAGGCAGCGGCGACGTCTGCCAAGGCCAAATGACTGCCGGCGCCGTGCCACGGGCGATGAGAGATGATCGCGAGAAGGCGAGCTACCGACGTCTCGCTTTCTTTTTTCACCGCTCAAGGCTACGCGGATGTAGCCTACTTATGCCGGACCACTGCGTCCGTGCTCGAGGAATTGGTTTTCTAAGTGAGCTCCAGCTATGTGGCCGAATGGAAAGTCCCTCCGCCGCCGCCGTACGTACCACACGCTGCTCTGCGGGAAGGGGTGTCGCCGGGGAAAGCACGTGGGAAATTTGGGAAAGAAACTGTTACCAACAAATGTGGAAATGAAGAAGTAGCCCTTATATAGAGTTAGTGTCTATTCGTAAAGTGGGAACAGCGTGAGTGCTGCTCAGTCAAGGAAGGGGTTACAATTTGCGTTCGCGCACGCAGCTAGCCAACCTGCGCGTGCACCAGGAGGAGAGAGAGAGACAGAGAGAGAGAGACGGAAAGGCAGGGAGGTTAACTTGACAGCGCCCTGTATGCTACCCTACACGTGGGAAGGGGAACGGAGGGAGAGATAGAAAAGGGAGAGAACAAAGGGATATGATCACTTTTCCACGTGTCCGTTGGCCGTTACTTGCAGGGTACACAGGGCACACACTGATTGTTCACAATCTTGCACTCAGTCCTGAGTCCTTCAAGAACTTGAAAAGTGCCTTCAAAGCTGTCCTCTTCGATGAACGAGGAGGAGAAATTTATGGGCTATGGTTATAGCGCGGGCCGTGGAAAAGTTGAAGGGTTACTAATATTGGCTACTTATTTTATTTTCCGCTACTATTCTTCTCATAGTAGTGTCACTGCGCTAAAATCTAATGCGAACGTTCCCCAACTGGAAACAAGGCGTAAAGTAGCTCCAATTGCTAACAACGTCATATCGCCCGCTCACCGTCATTTATCCCGGACCAGTCATTCTAAATCAGTATCCCCCCCCCCCTCCCAATGCGCGCAAATCGTCGCATTTTTACTCCTTTTTTCCACATACGGTGAAAGACTGGAGTGACCTGCCTGAACAAGCGGTGCACCATTCCAGTACGACAAGCTTCAGAACAGCAATCGAACATCTTTCACTATGAAGCCGCCCAACCCTCATGTGAAACCCCTATCCAGGGGCATTTGATAAATAAATAAACAAACAAACAAACAAACAAACAAATAAATAAATAAATAAATAAATAAATAAATAAATAAATAAATAAATAAATAAATAAATAAATAAATAAATCCGCAGTACCGCAGAGTGGGAGCAAAGAGCAGATAAATTAAAACGCGTCAGCGCTTCTTTATATATTCGTACAAACATGAATAAAATTGGAGAGCGCGTTATTTCGAGCATTAACTCCGGCCTCAAACGTTTATCCAGTCCACTGATGCGACTGCCGCCGGAAGAGACGCAGGGAGGCTCACACTTAAGCCAGTCATGTCTCTTAGCACAGATGTTGTCGGACACGACCAGTGAATTTTTTGTTCCTGCTTTGGCTTTAATTGCGTCGTACCAAACTGTAGTTCTCACGTTGACGTGCCGGCGCATGTTAATAGTCCGGTAAGGGATCTCTGACGTGCAACTAATAAAGCAACTAATAAAACTAATAAAGCGCGCTGAAACCGTCTTCTGTCAAGCGCACATATCGACAAGCAACCGGTTGAGGCGTTGTCTGACGCTCCGGTTTGCTTTAGTTTTAGAATAAATGATCACACTGCTTGATAACATCACGTGTACTGTCACTGCAGAGCTTTAGCTCTGCGTTCACGTTTGTCACTGACTTGTTACCCGCGTGCTCAGACGCAGCTGGGAACCACAGCGCTATGGTAGTGACAAGTAGGGAAGCTGTGACTTCAAAATTGTAGCGCACCACAAAACAGGTGCTCGCCTGTCTCCTGTCCTCCACATTCCCTTCCCTTGCGTTGCATTACAACCCTGTAATCACGCCGCGTTTAGTCCGCCCAAACTGCCATAATAGTGAACCTGTGATCAACGAAAAGTGTTCTAAAAGTGTCAAAGGCTTTCACCAGGAGAGAGGCATGCACATCCGACCGTAACAGCAACAGAATAGTTAGGCAAGTAAGAAAGAACAGCAATAAACTTGCTGGTCACGGTAACAGAAAGCAAGTTAGGTGCTAGTATGCAATACTGTTCGTGTTAATCAATACTTAACAAGAATAGCGATTTTGAAGGTGGGGACAAAAAGTGATATGCAATAAACGAAGTGCAAATAAAACTATAAAGACTATAGCGTGTGGAATTTGTTGCTATTTCTACTGTTCAAATATATTTTGCTGTCTACTTGCCGCTTCCAAATGCGATCCTCTCTGAGATCATACCTTCAAGGCATATCCACCGTTGGTTCTTGCAGGCTTCTAAAGTAGCACTTCGCTTCGGTACATGATGCTTGCCAAACTTTGTCCTATACTGCTCTATAGGATGTACTAATGCGAATCTTCGCATTTAAGGCGGAAGTTTAGATTTACTTGGACGTTAACCGGGACGTGTTCCAACTGCATATCCGATTTCTCTCTCTGCAAGCTTTTCGCGATGAAGAACATTTTTTTTCCACGAGCGCATTGCTGAGTGGTGCAGGGAAATAAAACATTCAAGTTTGTAGTCTATGTCGTTGCAGTGCTTGAAAAACGTCTAAGAAACTTGCAAGTAAAAGATTGTTCTGGAACACTCTAGAAGGCGTGCGCCCCTGGGAGCGCATCTGCCAGCGCACGGCCCTTGGCGGCAACCTTGGCGATGTGGCGTACACGGTCTAAGGGTTCGAAATGGTTTGAGCTCTATCGAAAGGCAGGGGGAGAGAGACGCAACTTCGCGCGCGCTAAGGCGCCTATACTCCTTTTCTCAGCGCCGCAACCCGCTTCCAGAAATTTCGTGCTTGGGTGCTGAAGAGCGTTTCACGTACTGCTACGCAGTTCGAGGTCTCGCTTCGCGCAGCGAAGTAGGCGGGCTCCGCCTTTCGGCAAGTCGTGAAGAGCGAGCGTGACTGTGAAGCTTCTGTCACTTCTGTTTGTATCAGTTCGTATATTGTTGTTGAAGTGTTACAAAGTACCAGTTCCTCTGTTTCTCCGTGTGTCATCGTCTGTCCATCGTCTGGCTGCCTACTGCCCGTGCTCCGCCACATCAACGTGCACCTCGAAGTAGCGAGGTGGAGGGAAAGAACTTGATCTTTACTGAACTCTATTACCGCTTCACATCGGCAGATTCGAACTGACTTCATGCGTTGTGGGCCTGAGTTCCCTGATGTGTCTAACTATATGGAAATCCGGGGTAATATCCTGTCCCAACCAGGGAAAGTCGGGGCTTGGGGCGCCGTGTCCATCGTCGTGACCACAATCATGGATTGTCGAAGACACGAAAAATCATGGATAAAGTTTCCCGAATGCGGATGCACGGAAAGAAAAAAAAGCTTTATTTGCGCATTGCCTCGCTAGTCAGTCCGCTGGTGTTATTCCAGTGGATGCAGCACGCATGTCTCCTCGTGATCCAATCCTTTTCATTAACCTGCTTTGACCGACCGCGCAGAATTAATTTTTTTCCCTCGAACCAGCATCCCGGAATTTTTTTTCCATCACTGTCTCTTTTGAGTCAGTTAGGATGACCAATGATTCGTCTTTTCGATAGCCCTCAGCCGCTGCCAGCGCAACAGCGACCTCCTCCGCTTCCGCTATCCTGACGCTACGTGTAGTTGCGCAGGATAGCATGCAGAAACTATACGAAAGGTAGAATCTGCAGGGCTGCCTTAGCTGTCCTCCGCAAAGCAGTACACCTCAGAAAAACAGCAACGCACAATTTAATCTGGATTCCGGCACACACGGGGATAGAAGGAAACGAAAGGGCAGACAGCGTGGCTCGAGATATCACGTACCGAGCCGAGCGGCCATACGCCCTGGGACAGCACTTCACCGTGGAGATCGGATTTTCAGAATACCTAAACTATCAAAGAGGCAGGAGAATTAGATACTCCCCGCCACATAAGGGCCTCGCACAACAAGAAGCAGCTAGTTGGCGGAGGCTGCAAACGGGAACATTCTTTAACCTACACATACTTAGCAATATGTATCCTACACGGTATAGGAACACATGCCCGTGGTGCGGGGCAACCCCCATGCTTTACCACATAACCTGGGAGTGTAAGCGAAACTACACGTTCCGCCAACACAAAACCCCGAGTGCGGAGCAGTGGGAGAGCCGGCTCACCAGCTGCGAGCTCGCCGCCCAAAGGGCAATGGTGCAGCACGCAAGCGAAGCAGCGCGACTCAGTGGAGCCCTGGACTAGGGGCCCAACCCTTCTTTGAAGGTCAAGAGTCTGGAGCGATGACGATGAAGACCGAACGCTAAACCCTTAATGGACCAAATAAAGTTTTTTCTCTCTCTCTCCATCACTGTATGCCAAGCTAAAGCTACATATTATCGCATCCACACACGTAAAATAATACAGCAGCACTTATTTCTCCTCGAAACGTTCTTACACCGTACACAGAAGCTTATGTTTTTAAAGGCCATACTTGACCAAAATTCTGCGTTGCTTACAGCCTCTCCAAGACAGTACATGGCAGTGAAAAAGCTTAGGAAAATATTACGAACTACGCGTAAAAATCGTCGTTTCGGACATCCAAAACCGAAAAATGGCAGCCATTGTCGGCCGCCGCAAGTGACGAATGACTCAGAACCAATCCGGCCTGGTGAAGTGCGTCTGCTCGGCATCTACGATGTTTTACGCATTTTAGCCCGACCAAGTGCCTAACCATAACCCAAAGTGGGCCATGTACGCACGGTAGATATTTAGACGCGTCTCACAAAGGGCGCCGCATCGCACTTTCGCTCCCGTCTTTGTGACTCGATCACAGTTCGCCCCTGCCTCCCAGTGCCAGCATCGGAAAACGAGCTGTGCCGTTCGGCTGAGTGGCGTTGCGCATTCATCGTCTGAAAATATTTTTACGTAAGGACTATTCGCGTGTGCTCACTGTTTAGTTGCGGATGCATCTTGCTGAAGCACCATTTATTCGGGGCGAGACATTTACTTCATTTGGTGACGTCTGTACGCCGCGAGCCTGTCGATTAGAGAGAGGCTACGTTCGAAGCCGTCGCCGATGCATTTTCAGTAGTATCGCAGATTCTAGCCGCGCTGCAGTGCGAGGCGCTTGAGCAGGGATAGATCGACAGTTTTATTTGCCGAAGCGGGGGCGATGCCAGTCGGGTATCTGAGCAGAAACCCACGTCGAAAAGCCAGTGGCGGGAGTCACAGCGTGAGTCAGGATTATCGGTTTCGTGTGAATCTGGGTACCAGGAGTTGGATGCCGAGGAATTGGGCATGAATTCCAGCTCCCTAAGAAGTGAATGCGGAATAGACATTAAAAACAAAAATGACAGGTGGAATCATTATGAGGGAACAATAATAACAAAACAGAAAAGAACGGACGCTATAGTGGCGTCTCTAACAGAGGTAAAACAAAAATCAGTTCTTTTTTTTTCTTGCACCGCGCAACTTCCTGGCGTACACAGAATAAACTAGCGTGACAAGATATTGTCAACGCCGTAAATGCTGCGATTTCCCCACCTAGCATGCGACGATGTAACGAGGTTGTCGGCGCGTTTTGTGCACTGATGACCTTCTGCAATGTCTGGGATTGGTCACAGCGTTGCAAGAACAACAAAAGCTTTAAGACCTCCTGCAGCTTGCTGCAGTTTTACAGCGCTCCATGCCTGCCTGTCGCGTTGTATCAGCGCAGTTGTGTTGTGTGCACACCTGTTTTGGGCACGAAACTTTGGAACTGATAGTGCAGGAAAGATGCGACACGTTGCACCATGAACTACCTCTGAGGCGAGAGTGGAAAAATTTTAGAGCGCTTCTTAGCTTGCACGGCTTCCCTACCACAAATGAGGAGCTCTCCATGCTTCCTTTAACTCAAGGAAGCGTTAAACAGAGGAATCTATAATTTCACAACCACCCTTAGCTGTCCCTTGGGTAAGAAAGCACTCAGAGCGACGACTAACCGTTCGTGCGCGTCTGGTGTCGAGAATATGTGTCGAATAATAGGAATACATTTGTCTAAATTGCAAAAAAAGTACTAATCTATAATTTTGCACTTATTTTGAAGCGTACCTATGTGCGCTTGTTTCTCATTTCACGCGCCTTGTTCCGACGTTCTAGATGACTTGGCAGGAAAGCACCGTTTGTCTCGCAACGTCACTTTGTTTACGGTGCGGTGGCAGCGGTAAATCCTCGCTCTGTTCTCGCACTTTCTACCCGTGCTGATCTCTCTTGTTTCCGTCCATCATGACCGAATAGTTGTTTTTCTACGGAAAAGGAAACATCCCTGCTATGCGAGCTTGATCCGCAAACACCGATCTTCTCGTCGGAAGCAGCAAAACGGACGCCGTGGCAGTGAGACAGACGACAGCCTGGGAGTAACTGCGCGCTTCATTTAACAGCGTGCCCAATGCTCGGCCCATGATGTGAGACGACCGAGAAAGCTATGACCGAAAAGAGATTGTCTGTGTCAGTTCCCATGCGAAGTCACACATAGATGGCTGGGACGCATTCACGATACCTCGAACAACTCTGTGCATTGCGGATACCAGCGTTGTGGTGCAGCTGCATATCTGTCATTAGCGCCAGCACCAGTCTTGTAGGCTTTAGCGAAAACAAGTAGGTAATTACAATTACTTCATCTCCAATTTAACTGTTTTATGTGGTCAATTACAGACCACAAAAAGTAACTTAACAATTAGACAGCAGTAATCTGTTACTATGGCGTTATTTTTCATCCATCTTTTGCAACCATAGCGCAAATATACGCGGATTATAATGAGCTGGTGTGGCTTGCTTGATGTATAGCTTGCTGCATTACATACGTTGGCAATTTCATCGCCAGTCGTTCTTCCAAGGTTTCTTCGGAATTTCTTCCACATTTCCTTGTGAACACTTCAGTAGTGACACTGAAGATCATCTCGATATTGACGCACGGAGGAATGTGCTTTGCTTTATCATACGTAGACCACCTGAAAGTTATGCAAAACGCCGCGCTTGGCTGTTTATGCCCTGAAGGGACAAAGTCCAATATCACTAAGCATGATATTCCGCTTTGCGGTCGTGGGGAAATGCGAAATACGAAGCGCGGAACACGGGCTGTCGAATGCAGGCCGCTGGGGCTTGTATGTGCGGACATCCTCGCCCGCGCGGCTTCTCTGCTACTCCACCGCTGTCACTCTAACGCGAGAGAAATGCGCGCTGCACCAGTGTTCGCCACCGAGTTAAGGTTCTCGAAGTTATTCCACTGTCTACAACTAGCTTTTTCGAAAAAAAAAATGTTACAGGTTACTTCGTAATAATCGATTACTAAAAAAAATAATTGGATCACGGATAATGTTACTCCTCAAAGAAAATAATCAGTCACAAAATTCGAAGAGAATGTAATTTATTACGAGTGATCAATTACTTGTAACGCGTTACGTAAAAGTGCGGCTAGCAACTATTCCTTCGAGAATCGAAATCGGAATGACCTCTCTTTGCAGCTTTACTGTTCCATCGGATTGCCATTTTCCCGCAAGCAGGTCACTGCCGGAGACGTGTACGTGTATACTTCTCCCAAAGCAAACTGAGCCGCACAGAAAACAAATCTGGCCAAGTCGTAGAACCTGCCGGCCGCGGATACAAATTCTGGCATGGACGATGCCGCCATTTCAAACTCGGCGTCTCCGCAGTCGCCCTACTGCGCACGCGCTGAGCGAGAGGTTCTGCAGTGAAACATGCTTTCAGGGCAAGAAACGATCGAGGTAAGGAAGCACGAAGTTGCATTGCATCTGCCCCAAGAAAAGGACGCTCTGAGGTAGGTTTCACCAACGGTTCCTTAGTAAGGCGTATTTGAGACCTGATCGGAGGAAGATGAACTTCCCTTGAGGCATCCTCAATGAGGCAAGGAGCGTTCTAAAATTTGGCCCTTAGCAAATATCACTAAGCGCAGCATACACGATGTGTAAGCGCGCTTCGTAGGTGCGCCAGAGAGTTGAGCATAGCGTTGTCTATCGTCACCGCTTACGGCACCCGCCAGCAGGTAGTGTACATACGCAAATGGTACGGACGGGCCACGTACATGCCAAATGCGGTCGAAAATGGCGCCTTGGTGTCATCTACGCATGCGCATTGGCGGCTGATAAGTTATGACGGAAGACTGCATACGCTATTCAGTCTTCCGTCATAACTTATTATACCATGTGGATAAAGTTTTTCAGAAAGTTCGTTTTATGTTCAAACTCAGGTTGTCCGTGGTTCCCGACGATGTTCGCCTAAGTTAGCCGCTGACGGAAGCCAGAAGCACCTCAATGAAAGAAAAAAAAATAATCTCCGATTTACTTCGTTAAACTATCTGTGACGAAGGTGCGCTAGCACAATATGCATGGATCCTTCGGATAGATTGCTTATGACAGTTTTACACACAATGCAAGCGGCAGCTGGCGCGACGCGATTTCTGTCTTTCCACTTGGCCGCAGCTGGCGTGCACGGGTTTCGTCCTTTACTACACGTGGCCGCAAAACCTGTGTTCCTCCTTCACCAGGGCACATAACGGCTTTTTCGCTAGTGACCCACCTAGTGCTAGCGCACGAAAAGGAAAGGGGGATTGCCACCCGCAACCCACCGCCTGCCACCCTCTCTTCGTCTTCCCTGTCCCGCCTGCATTCCCCTCTCAGAAAGTGGAGTCCTTTGTCTCTCTACTTTGCCACCTTCCAACCTGGCAGCTGCCAGGTGGAAGCTTCGCCAGGACTCAGAACGACTTTTGGTGCGGCAGCACTGCTAGTGTAATTAGTGATTCTTTATTAATAAAATAATAATGGAAGGAAAAGATATTTCTAGCCGTGACATCCGCCATCAAATCCTGAAGCATCTGAGCGGTGGCTAGCGGGAATGAAAGGACAGGGAGAAGGAGAAAGAAAGAGGGGAGCAATGTAAAGAAAGGGTAGGAGGCACTACAAGGCGTATTTTCCAATTTCGGGCACATGTACATACGTACGTACGTGAAACCTGCTCTGTGGAAGGCGGCCCACCTGACCACTGGGTTGGGGGCGACCTGCCAGGTGCGTACACCTTACATGCCTTCATCTCGGTGAAGGGTGCCACTGGGTGAAGACATTCATGGTAAAAGCCTTCCGGGTAAAGACATTTAGGCCGAAGGTCTTTATGGTAGAGGCTTTTAGGTGAAATGCCTTTAGCACGTAAGGACCTTAAGTGCCCACCGTAAATGGTGCCACTTCACTATACTCCGCGCTTAGTCATGCTAAACCGTCTGCTTATTTTAATCGCTGGCGACCAGCCTAATACCAGCGCACTCCACCTGCCAACCGTGGCAAGTGGCAGCTGGAGGCTTCATCCGCAGACAGGACGGCCTTTTCGATAGCGAGGCATGTAGTGCTAGCGCACTCATAAACAAGCCAGATGGTGCTCTCAAACGCTTGCAACGAGGCAATGTTGGATCCGACGTCCCATCCGTTTTGCTGGCAACTGTACGGCCCACGATTAGGTGCGCGTGTGGTCTGATGTGGCGCTTTTTTAAAAGCGTACAAATAATAATAAAAAAAAACTACTCGTTTAACGACCACGCGACTCTGGCGCGATTACTTCCTTTGCACGATCTACGTACCTACGCAGTCGCACAGCTAATTGTGCAGGAGTAAAATTTACATCAAGTAGGCATTTAGGTTGGTTTCACCACATCGCACTTTTCCCTAATAATTGCATCACTGTTCATAAGTAACGGCAGTGCTGAACTCGGATGATAGTGCTTGACAGGTGTACATGGTGTTGCCTCGAGAACCACGCTGAAATTGTATTGTGAAATTTGCTCTTCGGCCATTAGAAGGGCAGGAACATTGAGCTGAAGCCAACTTAACAATCAGGAGTTATAGGTCTAGTGGATGAGTAAAGCTTGTACTTAACCGTGTTGTCCGGGTGTTTTCGTTCCTTTTTACCGTTGACTGAAATGTGTCGCCGGCCAATTTGCGAAAGGAGCGCTGATGCGCTGGGTAACGACCGCCGACAGTAGCCTTGAGCACGATCTCATGTGGTAGGGCACTTTCGCCGCATCTTGAACACTGCGGCTAGCTCCCATTGTACTGGCTACGTGGGAGGAGCAAGAGGAACAAGTGTGACGCAGTTTGTTTGCGTAGGTTTTTTCGGCAGTGATATCAAAATGAGCACTGTGGGTGCGAAGCGGTTAAACGTTATCGCTAGATATCGCGTGTTCAGCCCGAAACCCGCCCAGAACGTGTTCTAGGCACACGTTTTGCCCTCGGTACGCCGCGCAACCATATTGTTTCTTTAGATAAAGGTTAGTAGCGAGCCTGTAACGCACTCCGTATAAGGTGCAGTACAGACTGTTGAAAATATTTACAGTGTTTTTGTGCCCAGGTAACATGTTTTTGTGCTCAGGTAATATGAAATTCTCACAAGTAATACCTATTAGAAATCCGCAAATTCATGGACAATTTAATAATGCACACATTGAAAAAAACAAAATCCTATATTTTCATAGAAAACATACTACGGAGCTAAAATACACGCTGACACATTCACACATCTCGCTTGCACAGTTCGCACGCTGGAGCACTCCGCACACACAAGGTCCTCGCTCGTCCATCCCTGGTCCACACTGTTGGTGTCCTGGCTTTCTCTCAGCGTCGTTGACAGCCACGCTCTATAGAAACACAGAAAACGCACAAAATAAACATACGAACGCACACAGTAACACGCACGAGTGCCCTCCAAGAAAGGCCCCAGGGTCCGCGCTTAGGCCATCCCTTGTGATCGGGCACCCGGCTACGGGACCGAACGAGAACTCCGCCCAAAAGTCGCCTCCCGACTTTCGAACAAAGGAGGCTCCCGCCATTCGGGCCGTAAAACGAAGGGGAGACCTTCACGAAAACAGACATATAGACACGAAACAGAAGCTCGCTAACGAGAGATGACACTCACGGAAAGGAATATATGGATGAAAAGGGCGGCCGGCTTATGCATACGTAAAGCATGCACATTCCCACACACGTTTTTTTTTTTCGCGGCAAAGTCATTTAGTGTCACCTATCAGAGATTCAGAAAGCGTGTTGCAGAATCGCTCACTGCAAACCATAACCTTCTTGGCGTAGCTACATAATTTTTTTTGATGGGTGCATTGCTACTACGTGAGCGGGCGATGCAATTATTTTCAATTTTGCTATTGATTTATGTGCTATCGGCAACAAATGTTTACGGGACGTGAGTGTGCGGGAAATAAAAATAATTTCCGCGAAGTCACGTGTTCCGGTTGCCTGAAATATCTGCAGGCAAATGGGATGTGCGTGCTCTATCAGCCGGTACCAGTACCATACCGCTTGGTCGTGGGGTAGCGCTACAATAAGTCTTTTTCGGAGAACACACGTCCCGTAAACTTCTGTTCCCCTTTTTCTTTTCCCTCCCTCTCTTCTCCCTGTCCCATTTCATTCCAGCTAGCCGCAGCTCAGGTACTTCAGGATTCGATAGCAAGTGTTGCGGTTGGCAAAATCTTTGCCTTTCGTTTTATTTTCTTTTGAATAAATCCCTAAGAAGAAAAAAACGTGCAACATTTTCGGACAAAAAGATTGAAAATTGGAAGATAGTAAGATCTACTGTTATGGAAATATTGAAGTTAATGGTCCATTCTTCTGAAATGTAGCAAAATAGTTCATTTAAAGTGTTTCCATCGATCGCATCGAACACTTAAGGCTACCATAGAAAACCAATGGGGAATGCTTTTGACGATAGTAAGAACGTTAAAAGAGATAGAGAGAGAAAAAAAGCAAGACTGCCATCGGGTGACCTGCGGATATATTGAAATTTAATATTATGTGAAAAAAATTACGTTCATAAACGGTTATCCGCTCAAAAATGCTTTTGTCCAGAATTGTTGGGTACGGAAACCTTTGCTTGCCGATAGTACGCGCTCGAGCATGTACTTTTATCGCGTGCAGACGTTCACAAAGTAGACTACTTTCCTTATATAGTAATAGCACTTTTCTCAGCATATGCACATTTCCTTCATTTTTTTTTCAGCGCAAAGGCCAGTATATAGACGAAATTGTGGAATTTCAGAACTCTTATTCCACGTTTTCATTGACCAGGAGATATTTATTTATTTTTATTTAGAGGATACTACAGTCTAAGTTACAAGCAGGAGTGGCTTACAGATATATAAAATATAAAAAAAAACATGAATAACAAGACTACAAAACACACCAGCTCATATGGTACTTAGGAAATGTCACAACACCTCAGTGATGTGAGCATGAATGAAATCATCACTTAAGAAACGCACACAGGAGACACGAATTCTCCAGTCTCTATATGTTTGATTCCAGCATCTCCAAGGACAGGACAGCACAAGCAGGTAGACTGTTCCAATCGGTGTACGATGTCAGTGCACGTTAAAGAACCCCAGGTGGTCGAAATTTCCGGAGCCCCTCACTACGGCGTCTCTCGTAGCCTGAGTCGCTTTGGAGACGTTAAACACCCATAAACCATAAACCATGTTCCAATCAGAAATTGTGTCAGGACAAGTTAGTCTTTGCGAAGTAAGGAGCTAAGGAGAGTGCATAGGAGTGGCCAGTCTGTCTTGTAGCAAGAGGGCGCAAGTAAGAGCTGAGATAAAGTGCAACTTTGTGACTAAGTAGGAGAAATAAAACTTTAGTCGCAACGCAAGAATTTTCGTCTTGACAGGAGAGTGTGAATGCCGTTAGCTTCCATTAGTTCGGATACCGAATCAGTGCGACCATACCTGGAATCGATGAAGCACACTGCCAGTCCCTGAATTTTCTGAAGATCATTTATGGTGCACATCGAATGGGGGTCCCATACAATGCACACACATTCCAGCCAGGCCTTATAAGCTTGGTTCACGGGAGTTTAACGTCCCAAAGCGACTCAGGCTATGGGGAACGCTGTAGTGAAGGGCCGCGGAAATCTCATCCGCCACCTGGGTTTCTTTATCATCCACTCACATCACACAGTACACGGGCCTTTAGCATAAGTGTTGCATATGCTAGAAGCTTACCATGCGCGGGAGCATACTTGAGCTTGTGCCTGAGGAGGCATAGCTTGCGAAAGGGGCAAGAGGAGATGTTATTAATATGGGTGTTCCAGCTGAGGCGATTATTTAATGTCACTCCGAGATATTTGTATCCTTGAACTTTGGTTAAGCGACGGTCCTGGATAGAGTAAGAATACTGAAGTGGATTTTTTTTAACTGGCTAGGTGAAGTAGAACAGATTCATCTGAGTTAAGTAGCATGCCCCACTCCTGGAACCATGCATTCAAGGCCTCGGAGTCGAAAGTGTGTCAGAAAACACCCGGTACAGCTCTTGCGAGCCAGTGGACGTCGCAAGCAGCACCAAGCAACACCGTTCCAAGCAGCACCGGTGTAAACACAGCTGACCGGCTTGCGGCAGGCCTCGGGGTCGCCGAGGACAGGGCGCGCCCGTGGGCCGCGCGTATCTGTCAAGTGGACGGGGGGCTCGCGCGACGGCGCATCGCAGCAGCACCCGCATGTCATTACCCTTCCGCACAGTGAGCGCGGTGTTTCTTTTCCAGTGCAAGCGATTGCGCCGGTCAGTTGTGGAGCAGCACCCGCTTCCGGCAGCGCCCCGCTCCCTGCGGTGATGGGCGGGCTGGGTTTTGGGCCGCAATAAATCGGTCGCGGCGACCGCAAATGTCGCCGCTTCCGAGAAAACGCGTGCGTCTGGTGTTCCCTGAAAAGACGCGGGTTCCGCTGAGTGATAAAATAAATTCGGCCAGCTGCCACGAGGGGAGGGGTTCGGCTTCACCTCTGACCCTGAGCTCCATCTGCGGCCCCGAGAGACGCTTCTGTTGGGCCCGCCGAGGGAAGAGAGCGCGAGGCGGCGGCGCCGTCCTCGCGTTTTTTCAGACTGTTTCCGGAGTGGCGCAACTTCCAAGGTGGAGTCCACAATCAAGTGTCCCTTTGTTCCAGCGGCCGCCCCGCTGCCAGGGCACACCACGCGGCGCTACTCTTTTTCCTCGGAATCGCCGGAAAATTATTTTCGCTGGCGCGAGAGTCCTCGCTGATGTTGGCTTTTCGCAACGGGTACAAGCTCCCGAGATGGTCTCTGTTGTGAAGCAAATATTTATCTCGGGAGCATTTCGTAGTACTGCAAGACCTCCGTGCTCGCTCTGCCTTCGGCGGTCCACGCGTGCACGCATGCTCCGTTGAGAGACTTGGATCTCCGCGCCCAGGTTGCAGGTCATTTTGCTTCTCTTAAGTTTTCCCTCCACATTTTGGATGCGGACGCAGAGAGTCTATACGCGTCGGCCTGCGGTTCTGCTCTCTCGTCCGCCGCCACGCATGTTGCGCGGCTAAAATATCGGCACAGGTCGATAACCCGACCCCTGCTCGGTCAGAGGTCACCCGAGCGGTGAAAGCGAGGTAATGCCCGTGTTCTCCGGCAAATGAATCACGGATTACACACGCATTCCTTTCCAGGAGTCTGTTGTGTCGTCATCGACAAACAGCACAATCCCCTTCTTTCCTGACTGTAACGACGGCGGGGCACGGCGCTTTTTTTTTTTTTTGCGGGGGCACGAAATAATTTGTTGGCGCACCCTCGAAACTCTGGCTGCAGCTGCTGCACAAATGCCTCCTCACTGATTGGGATTGCGGTTACCGCCCATTTATCCTGCTCTTCTCCTTATGGGAGCTCCCACAGGAGCCCGTGTATTCCATTGCGACTATTTTCTTCTTTACCGGCTACTTCTTACTTTTCATCTTCCGGGATAACTTTTCCCTGCTGAACAGGCGGTCATGTATGCAGTCAGTGCACTCAATACGTAGCCATGTATACAGAGAATTATCACCTCAACTGACGTCACTTGATCGAAAGTGCCAGATGAACGAGCTTTTGCGAGACCCTCCGCCTAATCCCCGTAGCTATTTTATCTAACGCAAAAATACTGCAGTGGAAAGAATTTCGCCACAAAGCAACTTTCAGTTCAGCCAACATTTTGGATGGAGATGACGTTCTATGCTCACAAGGAGGACCAGGGTGTACAATTTCGGCAAACGTGCGGCAATTTTCGTCCACGAAACTTCGGACACTGCGGCGCCGAAACTGCTCAATCTGCGAAATTTTCAGCGCCACGCTTTCGCTCGCGAAAACAGTGGGATGCCATATGTGCTTTAGTTTGGTTTGGCTGCGCAGCCGGCTTGTAACTCGGGTAGTAGCCGAAAGTATCAGCCAGGGCGATTGATTGCCTTACTCCTAGTCTCAAGAAGGAGTCGAGGAGGAGCCTGTTTTTGAAGCAAATGACCCGAGAATTGCAGCAGCAAAAGCACTGCGGTGTATAGACGCTGAAAGCCTTTGCCGCCCAGCAGGCATCACAGTATACATTCATTCAGTCCTTGGCCCTGTACTATTCCTAATTTATATAAATAAAACTTACCTGCTGCGGCTCCCTCCAGAATTTCTTATTTCCTGATGACTGCGTGATTGAGCACAAAATGGCGATTCTGATATTCACTCTAAATCTCCGGGCCGATCCCAATAACATACTTGATATGCGTCATATTTGGCAAATGGAACTACGCATTAAAAAAAAAATATAAGCCAATCAGAGCTTCTCGGCCGAATGCAATTTGTCCCACTTCTTTTTTCATAGTCGTCCCCTTGAAAGTGTAACATCGTGCCGGCATCTCAGCGCTCATATACCTATACCCTCTGCAGTGGAAATTAGATATAGAACATACCAGGTGTCTCAGGGAAGAGTCACAAAATTTAAATAAAAAATACGCTTTTTGGGGTAAAAATATTGCCGCGAATATTTGCAGTGTTTATTCGTTTTTCAAATTTGCCGCGACACCACCTTATCGCTTTGTTTGCGACGCAAGACGCGACTAGATTTATCTCGATTGATCGCAGCCAGGCGAAGCTGATTCTTCGTTGTTCCGGAATGTTCTAGTAACTTTGCGCCCTTTATCTCGAATGTTCGCTATCAGCTTTAAATTGAGCACGGCCGACCGCGGCGGGCATTCTGTTCGACGACCGCCGAGCACGCTTGTCGCTTCGCTGCCGCCGAGTGATTCAGTCCATTTTGGGTGCAAGTCAGCCCAATAAACAGTTCTTTTAGAAGATCCTTTCGTCCGTCTTCATCGCTGCTTCGACTGCCGTCACCACTACGTGACGTCTGGTGGAGGTGCGGGGTAGCCTTCCATGTTCCGGACGCCCCCTTCAAGTCGTGAAGCCAGCCCTGAGCGCTTCGCACCCGAGGACGAGCCAGCAGCTCAGCGAGCCAGCCGACGTCTCCAGGGAGAGGAGCCTGAGTTCGGGAAACTGCCGGACCGCACAAGACAGCGAAAAGACGCGGCTACGAGCACCGCAATCTCACCGAAGATGTCGACACCGATCATACTGCAGCAGCCGCGGGTGCCGCCAACTTTCAATGGATCCCTAGGCGAAGACCCTGAAGAATGGTTGGATCAATTTGAGCGCGTGGCGTCATTCAACAAGTGGGATGATGCGGCAAAGATTGGACACGTTTTTTTCTCATTGGATGGCTCCGCACGCACGTGGTACGAAAACTACGAGTCGTCCCTTACGACATGGGAGCTTTTCAAGAGAGAACTATTGAAGGTATTTACCAGTGTCGTGAGGAAAGAAAGAGCCGAACGACTCCTCGAGTCCAGGATCCAGCTTCCGAATGAGCCCGTCCGCAGTTACGTCGAGGAGATGAAGCGCCTATTTCGCCGCGCCGATCCCGGGATGACCGAGGAAAAGAAAGTTCAGTTCTTAATGCGCGGCGTAAAAGAACAACTCTTTGGCAGCCTCGTCCGTCAGCCGCCAAAAACGGTCGAGGAATTCATGCAGGAAGCCTGCACGATTGAGACGACCCTCGACGTCCGAGCTCGGCAGTACAACCGCCCTTCCTCTGCCTATGCAATCCGTTCGGACACGCCGGCCACCACCAGCGACAGCTTGCGGGACGTTATCCGCGAAATCGTCCGAGAGGAGCTACGCCGATTACTGCCATCCTCCCCACAGCCACAAGCATCGACTCTGATGGACGTGGTACGGGAAGAAGTGCAACAGGCACTTGGCACCCCGACGGCCACAGAACCCCAGGCCATGACCTACGCCGCTGCAGTAAGGACTGCTCAGCCCCAACGACAACCCCCACGTCCTCCCCGAGATGAGCCACTTGGTCCACAACGCCGCCTCCCAGCCCCCGCCCGCCCAGCCTATGACCGACCCTCAAGCCCCAGGAAATGCGACGCCTGGAGGACTTCCGACAACCGGCCGTTGTGCTTCCATTGCGGTGAGGCCGGCCATATTCTTCGTCACTGCCCGTACCGACGTATCGGTCTTCGAGGATTTGCCGCTAACGCCCCACGACCACGCTTCGGACAACGTCCGCACGAAATCGACGAGTACCTGCGTCGAGAAGAGTACACGCCGAACCGCTTTTCGCGCTCACCATCGCCGTCAACCTCGCGCTTTGCGTCGCCACGCCGCAGCTACGCAGCCGCGGTACGAGGAAGGTCGCCCAGCCCCCGTAGGGGAAACTAAAGGCAGCAACCTCTGGAGGTGAGGTTGCTCACGAGCTAAACGCCGAAGATCCTCCACCGACCACGCCCCATGAAGACGCTGCACCCGCGACGCCGCATGAAGAACCGACACTCGCTGCACCGACGCCGCACACAATGAGAACCTCGACCACGACGCAAGCTACCTTGAAATCGACGCCGCCACCCAGAGGAGCTTCGACCACACGCCCAACCCGTGACTCGCATACGCGACGAAGCCGTGACCCGACGCCGAGAGCGACATGCAATGCAAGAGCCAGGACCTCCGACCTAGAAGTGACTATCGACGGCCGGAAAGTTACCGCTCTAGTCGACACAGGAGCCGATTACTCGGTGATGAATGGAACATTCGCTGCGCAGCTCAGAAAAGTCACAACGGCTTGGAACGGCCCACAAATTCGCACCGCTGGGGGCCACCTCATTACGCCATCAGGACAATGCACAGCGCGAGTGACTGTCAAAGGACATACCTATCCTGCGACCTTTGTTGTGCTACCGCAATGCTCCCGCGAAGTGATCTTGGGTATGGATTTCCTTAATGAGCATCAGGCGATCATCGACCTGCGATCCAAGCTGATCACGCTTTCGACGGACGAAGCCATCGCATCGATGAAAACTCGGGAAAATCACGTTGCCCTAAGTGTCCTGGAGGAAGAAGTGAGCGTCCCACCCCGTTCAAGCGTTATCGTGACCGTAGGCGCCACGAAAGCCATAAACACTGAAGCCATCATCGAGGGGAACATGCAGTTGCTACTAGACCGAGGAATCAGCATCGCAAGAGGCATCGCACATTTCCGCAATGGCCAGGCCGAAGTACTGCTGACTAACTTCAGCGAAGAATACCGGCATATTAACAGAGGAACGACGATTGCTTTCTACGACGAAATATCTGACGTACGAGATTCCTTCGCCCTCTCCGACCCCTCCGCAGAAGATCCGCCTGACCAAGAGAACTCGCCCACTTTCGACATAAACCCAGCCCTGCACCGGAACAGACAAGACCAGATCCGCAATCTGCTTCAAAACTACAGTGAGTGCTTTGCGACATCGCCGAAGGTGCAACAGACGCCAATTGCCAAGCATCGCATTATAACGGATCAACACGTCCGACCTCTCCGTCAAAGCCCCTACCGTGTGTCTCCGCGAGAACGACAAGCCATCCGGGACCAAGTCGAAGAAATGCTTCGCGACGACGTCATCCAGCCTTCAAACAGCCCATGGGCGGCACCGGTTGTTCTAGTGAGAAAGAAAGACGGCGCACTTCGATTCTGCGTGGATTACCGCCGCTTGAACAACATAACAAAGAAGGACGTCTACCCCCTCCCCCGCATCGACGACACACTGGACCGCCTCTGCAACGCCAAATATTTCTCATCGATGGACCTCAAGAGCGGCTACTGGCAAATTGAGGTCGACGAAAGAGATCGCGAGAAGACAGCATTCATAACTCCGGATGGGCTGTTTGAGTTCAAGGTGATGCCATTTGGTCTCTGTTCCGCACCAGCGACGTTTCAGCGAGTAATGGATACAGTGCTGGCAGGCCTGAAGTGGCAGATTTGTCTTGTATATTTAGATGACGTCGTTGTCTTCGCCTCGAACTTTGAAGAGCACCTCACAAGACTTCGAACAGTACTAGACGCAATCAAGTCGTCTGGCCTAACCTTGAAAGCAGAGAAATGCCACTTTGCCTACGAAGAGCTGCTGTTTCTAGGCCACATCGTTAGCAAGGAAGGAGTACGCCCAGACCCGCAGAAAACAGCCGCTATTGAACAGTTTCAACCGCCGGCCGATAAGAAAGCAGTGCGCAGATTTCTCGGACTGTGCGCATATTACCGACGATTTGTGAAAAACTTTTCGCGCATCGCCGAGCCCCTGACCCAACTGACGAAGGCAGACGTGCCGTTTAAATGGGAAGCGCCGCAAGCAGAAGCCTTCAAAGAACTTCAGCGTCGTTTACAGTCCCCACCGATCCTTGCGCATTTTGATGAAAACGCCGATACTGAAGTTCATACCGACGCAAGCAGCGTGGGACTAGGCGCCGTTCTCGTTCAAAAAAGTGACGGGCTGGAGAAGGTCATCGCATACGCTAGCCGTTCCCTTTCTAAGGCCGAGGCTAACTATTCGACCACTGAGAAGGAGTGCCTTGCCATCATCTGGGCTACGTCGAAATTCCGCCCCTACCTCTACGGACGGCCGTTCAAGGTGGTCAGCGACCACCACGCGCTCTGCTGGCTTGCCAATTTGAAGGATCCCTCTGGCCGACTCGCTCGATGGAGTCTGCGTCTCCAGGAGTTTGACGTCACCGTCGTTTACAAGTCCGGACGCAAGCACACTGACGCCGATTGCCTCTCACGAGCCCCTGTAGATGCACCGCCGCTGGACGACGATGAGGACGCCTTCCTGGGACCCATCAGCGCAAGCTCTTTTGCTCAGGAGCAACACTCGGACCCCAACCTAAAAGGCCTCATCGAGTACCTGGAAGGCAAGGTTTCTTCACCCCCCGCTTCATTCAAGCGAGGACTGTCTTCTTTCTGTGTGCAGAATGAGGTCCTTGTGAAGAAGAACTTTACAGCGAACAAAACAGCGTACCTCCTTGTTGTACCTACTTGTCTCCGCGAAGAAGTTCTACAGGCTTCACACGACGAGCCGACAGCTGGACATCTCGGGTTTACTCGCACCCTCCGCCGCATTCAAGACAAGTATTACTGGCCCCGACTGTCTGCCGATGTCGCACACTATGTGAAAACATGCCGAGATTGTCAGCGACGAAAGACTCCTCCCACACGACCAGCAGGATTTCTGAACCCCATTGAACCTCCCTCAAGACCCTTTCAGCAGATTGGCATGGACTTGCTTGGCCCTTTTCCAACGTCAACATCTGGAAATAAGTGGATCATCATAGCGACCGACTACCTGACCCGCTACGCCGAGGCGAAAGCCCTACCGAACGGAACAGCAGCAGAAGTGGCCAAATTTTTCGTGGAGTGCATTCTTCTTCGACACGGCGCCCCCGATGTGCTCATCACGGACAGAGGAACGGCATTTACGGCGGAACTCACGCAAGCCATCCTGCGCTACAGCCAAACCAGCCACCGGAGGACAACTGCATACCATCCGCAGACCAACGGACTGACCGAGCGCCTGAACAAAACCATCGCCGATATGCTCGCTATGTATGTCGATGCCGAACATAAAACCTGGGATGTCATCCTGCCTTACGTCGTCTTCGCCTACAACACCGCAGTGCAGGAGACCACCCAGATGACGCCTTTTAGGCTCGTACATGGCAGGGATGCCACGACCACGCTAGACGCCATGCTGCCCAACGTTACAGAAGAAGAGAACGTCGACGTTGCCGCCTACCTTCAACGCGCAGAAGAAGCTCGAAGGCTTGCCCGATTACGGATCAAAGATCAGCAGCGGTCCGACGCCAGACGCTACAACCTACGAAGACGCAACGCGGAATACAAGCCAGGAGACCAAGTCTGGGTGTGGACGCCCATTCGCCGCCGCGGATTGAGTGAAAAGCTTTTGCGCCGCTATTTCGGCCCGTACAAGGTTCTTCGTCGGCTGGGTGAACTGGATTATGAAGTCATCCCTGACGCAATGACTGCATCCCAGCGACGCCGCGTACGACCAGAAGTTGTCCATGTAGTCCGTCTGAAGCCGTATTATGCGCGCTAAAGGCCGCTGCAATTCATGCTCTATTTTCGCAAGATCCGTTTTTTTCCCCTTACTAATGGCATTATTTGTTTTAATGCATCGGGTCGATGCTTCTTTGAGAGGGGAGTAATGCCGCGAATATTTGCAGTGTTTATTCGTTTTTCAAATTTGCCGCGACACCACCTTATCGCTTTGTTTGCGACGCAAGACGCGACTAGATTTATCTCGATTGATCGCAGCCAGGCGAAGCTGATTCTTCGTTGTTCCGGAATGTTCTAGTAACTTTGCGCCCTTTATCTCGAATGTTCGCTATCAGCTTTAAATTGAGCACGGCCGACCGCGGCGGGCATTCTGTTCGACGACCGCCGAGCACGCTTGTCGCTTCGCTGCCGCCGAGTGATTCAGTCCATTTTGGGTGCAAGTCAGCCCAATAAACAGTTCTTTTAGAAGATCCTTTCGTCCGTCTTCATCGCTGCTTCGACTGCCGTCACCACTACGTGACAATATGGCTTTTGTGGCGTAGCATTACCAATGTTGGCGGACGCCAGAAAATCGGTGAATCGTCTTAAGTAGTAAGCTGGTTAACTAATTTCTGATAATTAACTTTTTAACTAGGCCGCAGCGGTGGCCGAGTGGTTATGGCGCTCGGCTATTGGCCCGAAAGACGCGGGTTCGATCCCGGCCGCGGCGGCTGAGTTTCGATGGAGGCGAAATTCTAGAGGCCTGTGTACTGTGTGTTGTCAGTGCGCGTTAAAGAACCCCAGGTGGTCGAAATTTCCGGAGCCCTTCACTACGGCGTCCCTCATAGCCTGAGTCGCTTTGGGACGTTAAAACCAAATAAACCAGACCAAACCAAACTTTTTAACTATCCCACCTAGGCACCTCGATGCAATTAGAGATTTGTAGCCGGTCGTTAGTAATATCTATATAAGTTTTTAGAATTTGAAAAACGCGATTATCCTTGGCGCGGTGGCTCAACAAAATTTTGCTACGTCATGCCAAAATACATGCGCTTTCGAAAAGCATGCAGGGGCAAAGCAACCTTTCCAGTGCCTGTAACTAGTGAAAAATGCAAAAATCTTTCTAGCCATAGCGCCAAGAATAATCGCGTTTTAGAAATTATAAAAACTGATATGGCTATTACTAACGACCAGCAACAAATCTCTGACTGAAACTAGGCGCCTAACTCTAATAGTTAAAAAGTTAATAATTGAAAATTTGTTAACCAGCTTACTACTTAAGACGATTAACCGATTTTCTGGTGTCCGCCAACATTCGTAATACTATGCCACAAAAGCCATATTTTTACCCCAAAAAGCCTATTTTTGAAAATTTTTGAAAGTCTTCCCTGAAACACTTGATATTTATAACATCTAAAACTAAAAAAAGCAAAAAAATATGGGGCTATCTTGAAGAAACGTCTCACTTGCTCCATCTTCACTAAAATCCCTGCTATACAGCGCCTACGTCCGTTCGCAAACTGAATATGTTCTATGTGCGTGGGGCTTTAGATCTCTCACAATAAATAGTTGTAAAATGTGCAGAATCATGCGGCTTGATTTATTTTGGCTAACTACCACCGTTAATCTAACGTCACTCAAATGAAAACATCTTTAAACCTCCTGCCACTAGTTGTCTGACGAAAGCGCACCCGCATTTGCCTGTTTCATAAGGTTTACTATCACAGTTCTCAACTTGGCTGCTGATGGACTCAACCAGCGCCCCTCATTTCTTATCGCCGTAGTCGCCAAAATATGGTCACAGTGTCTCATTGCAACACAGTAACATGTGCGCGATCATATTTTCCGAGAACTTGTAAAGAATGAAATTTCCTACCTGCATCATTAACTAGCATCAATGATTCCGTTAAATTTAAAAGGATGTTTACCACTATGATGACCGAATTACCGCTTTTGTATCTTGTTAGTTAATTGATTTATTGTGCTGGTTAACCGCCTATGCCTCTTGTTCATCAATTGTTTTATTATGCTGTTTTTATTCTATAGAATATTGTTAGCTGCACTGTTCTTTGTCCATATTATGTTTGGTATTCTAGTATGAAACGTGCTGTATTGTTTTTGGTATCGCAGTGGGATGCACTTCCCCTGTTCAGTGTGCCCTGCACCATGAGGGTACCATAAATCAATACAATGCAGCGCTGTTTGTGGATGTTGGAGTAAAGATAAACCTCTTGCTCAATACTAAGGAGCATCGTGTCTTGCGTGCAGCCGTGGGCTTGAAATCCAGTCATGGGTCAGTTTTTTTAGTGAAGTCGACCGTGGAACAAGGCGAACCGAACAAGGACTGAAAGTCCGGCATGCTTACAGCAATGGGACGCTTCATTCGGTCTGCAATAATCCGCGTCCCCATGCGCGGAGACGCCTTGCGGCCGCAAGCAAGTTCGGATAGAGACCGAGATGTTTTATCGACACGAGCACGTCATTACAGCTTTGAAAAGCCATTGGAGCAAATTTAGATATCCATATTCTTTCCAGTCAAATTGCTGTCTCGCAGGGTATCTATACCAGGTGTTTCAGCAAACACTTAAAATTCCTAAATATAGCGAGTTCGAAATAGAAAGAAAATCTTTTCAGGAACATACCATCAGGTGCGGCGGAAGACAGTCACAACACAAATCATACTACTTATACATCTAATTAATTAAATTCCACTTAATTACCTCCGGTGGTCTGGTTGTCTGTGCAAGTGCTATAGTTAGTATCGTTAATGTAAATTACAAACAATAGGGGTCCAAGAACAGAACCTTGCTGAACTCCTGATCACACCTCTGTAAAACTGGAGTTATCACCTTTAGCGAAAACAAATTGTGAGCAGTCAACAAGAAAAGATCGATTTCTATAAGTTACAGCCAATATTTAGGCGTTTTAATTTGTAATAGTTTGTGACATGCGTTGTTGAATGTTTTTGAAAAATCTAAGACTATACAATCAGGTAGTGATGATGGGTCTAGAATATTGTGCAATGCAAGAATAAAAGAAATTAATTGTGGTTCATAAGAGTAAAAATTCCGAAAACCATGCTGCGCTGACATAAAATAGAGTTCGATTCAAGCAAATTAACAAGGTTGGTGAATATTATACCATGTGTTTCAGGGAAGACTTTGAACAATTTTCAAAAATAGGCTTTTGGGGGCAAAAATATGGCTTTTGCGGCATAGTATTACTAGTGCTGGCGTACACCGGAAAGTCGGGGAATTGTCTTAAGTAGTAAGCTGGTTAACTAATTCCTTTTTAACTATTACAGATACGCAATTAACTGATTGCAATTAGAGATTTGTAGCCGGCGGTTAGTAAGAGCCATATTAGTTTTTAGAATTTGGAAAAGCGATTACCCTCGCCGCTGTGGCTCGACAAAATTTGGCTGCATCATTCGAAAATACATGCGCTTTCGAAAGCATGCAGGCAAAGCTACCGCTACAGTGAGTGTAACTCGTCGAAAAAGCCTAATTTTGTCGAGCTACAGCGCTGAGGGTAATCGCGTTTTCGAAATTCTAAAAACTAGTATGACTATTACTAATGACCAGCTACAAATGTCTAATTGCAACTAGACGCCCAACTGTACTAGTTAAGACGGTAATTATTAAAAATTAGTTAACCAGCTTACAACTTAAGACATTTCAGCGGTTTTCTGGTGTTCGCCAACATTGGTTTTCTGGTGTCCGCCAACACCCGGTATGTTCAAGCCCTTTGCAAGTACTGGTAAGGGATATGGGGTGATAATTCCTAGGGGATGCTTTGCTGCCGGATTTGTAGACTGGAGCTACCTTTCGGATTCTGTACTCATTACGTAGCGTAGATTGGTCAAGCGATTTCTGGAGAGGTCTTAGAATTCGATGAGTTTAAACGAGCCGAATTTTTGAAACTTGCAGGTAAAGTATGCGAAATCTGTTTTTCGCTAGCATTTGAAATGGCGACGTAATCGTCGTCTAAAGCGGCGTAGGCGTTCAGGCTTCTCTGCAGTGCCGCAGAGGCTGCAGTGATGACGTCACGTACGGCGGAGCTAGGTTTCCAGCTAAGAAGCGGTTTTTTCAAGGAAGAAAACGAATGCCGTCGAAGGAAGACGTACGGCAGCATGTAGACGAAGGCAGCAGGCGTCTGAAGTTTCGGCAACAATGACGTCACCACGAGTTTCCTAGCACTCCGTTTATGCAGTGAGGAGAAGCCTGAACATCGTTGAGATTTTACTCGGTGATTACGCCACCATTTTAAATCCTAGAGCTAGACTAGTTTGCATGCTTTACCTAGAAGCTTCATTGATTCGAATTCTTGAATAACCTCGAATTTTCAAAAAATTATTTCACCTGCCCTTTAAGGAAACTTACTGACACCAGGTGTAGCAACAATTATAGGGGCCATGTTAACCTTGTTGAAGTGGTGTGATGTTGGCTTATGTTCAGGAGATATGGCTTAAACATGTCACCAAATGCACGCGGCTACGAATAGCGGCACAAATGTCACATACACTCGGTCCTTAGGTCGTTGCATTCTTCTTGAACAGTGTTTTGCACTGGAATAACTTAGACGGCTAATGCTTAGGCAGACCTGCATTTCGAACTATTAAATACAGTTTTCTTCAGACAGCCGTCGTCCTTCGGGAAGGAGGCCTGCATGATATGACTGCGCTTACTGACTGTCAACTGGAAGAAGCAACTTTCCTCCCGCGACCAAGTGGCGTTCGATGTGTTCACTCTCAGCTGCCCCTATTGCATACTGACAGCTGAGTACCAGAGGAAGAGGCTGTATATTTCCCAAAGCCCAGCAGAGCCATTGGAGTTCGGCGAGATTACCGCAGGCAGAGAGAGTGGCACAGCAGTAAAAGACAAACGCTGCAGCTCAGCCGGCGAGACCGCCTACGGGGTTGTAAACAAAAGCGAACCGACCTGACCGTGGGCGAAAACCGGTGAACTTTGCTTAAGAAGAGATCCGGAGAGTTCGTTCTGCGTCTCCGTAGCGCTCGTTCCGCTTCCGCTGAGCTCTGTAGCACATTTACGCGACTCTGCCCGCTCTTACAGGTGTAGGCACGCTGGCAAACACACAACCGACAAGAGTGCCGCCTCATCCTCGGAAGGTCGCGGTGAAGAAGAGAGGAGGAGGCGGTGTACACGCGGGCGAAAAGTACTGGCGGCGGGAGCGGTCGTGGCAGCTGTGTTCCTTTCGCCGGCGTTCCTTTCCAATACCTCGTACTCGGCAGTGTGCCTGGGCAGCCTGATTAGTCGCCACGCAGGTAGGAGTTGGCGCCCGACGCACGCGGTTCCCTATTTTTCGGCCTCCTCCGCTGCCGTTAGCATAAACAAGCCGCGCTGGCCGCTCGCGTGGTGTGCAAACAACGCGCTCCTTCTTCTCCCAACGCCAACGCCGAGCCACGGTTGGGGAAAAGAGGAGCCTGCGGGAACAAGTTAAAAAGAACCCCCTCCTTTTTTTTTTCTTTCTTCACACTCTCTCCTTCCATCGCGAGAGTCGCTCGGGGGCGAAAATGGGCTCGCGCGAGAGCGGGTGTGCGTTTCACCTTCCAGTAATGAAATGCAGATAACACTGAAAGGAATGCCGCACGCGGCTCTCGGGCCTGCGCCCAGGGGTGCTTCTCCGCTCGACTCTAATCGCGTTTTGTTCTTGGGGTGCCTGCCGATGGCGCTGCCAGCGCGGAAATTACGCGTGCGCGCGGCCAAAGATTGAAAGGCGCCCGGTGTGTGCCACTGCATGCATGGGGCACCCTGCGAGCGCCCCGGGCGCATCTTCTTCGCCTCTCGAACACAAACAGCGGCCGTCTCGCGTGTCGCGGTGCAGAGCGAAATCCTTCCCGCTTTTTTTTTCCCGTTTCCCCTCGGCCCGGCGGCGGCAGCGCTTGCCTGGTGCCGAGAACAATTCGCGGCGCGCGCAGAAAATGTTTCCAGCATCCAAATTAAACCACCACCGCTGGAAGCAATGCCGTGCTCCATCAACTGCTCGCGCGAAAAGGGCTGGGCTTATTCGTCTGCAGTGCTGGCCCGGTGGGCATTCTCCCGCAGCGATCTGCGCTACATGTACACTCGCCAAAGCTCGCGTCTGTAATCTAGTCACTCGTGAGTCGATAAAATGCGGACGCATTTAATTTGTCGGCTTTTCCGCGCTCAGTGTAAGAGCACTGGCGGCAATTACGTCCCGATTCACTGTGGCTGGGGTTACATGTTGCAGTGAAAGCTGTACACGCGGCCCACAATCATGCCATTTTATTTTTCTCTTTTCTTTTATTGCGATAGGCGCAAAGTGAATTCCTAGCCTTGAACGATGGCCACGCGAAAAGATGGTATATGAACGGAACGTTGTTTACCCTGTATCTTTGTCTCTTTTCACAAACACGCACCTATGCGGACGCCCCGAATGACGCCCAAAACTTAGAAAACCTTAATCGCCCGCAATTGCATCAACATTTCCTTAATTTGCATTTTAAAAGTATTTCAAAAAAATATTTAAAATCAAGTTGTGATAGCTGCGTCTGCAGTAGGGTATTTTTTATTACCTGTAGTTTAAAAAAGTGTAGGATGTCAAAAGACTTTCTTCAAACTGATGTCAGTGCATAAATCGGCTGGTGATAACTCACAGTGGCACCAGAGGCGCAGAGGCGGTAAAAAGCGTACAAGAACAAACTGTAGGTATAATCGATATGACGCATCAACAGGTGCAGTGAACAACGTGCAATACAATGCATGTTACACATCGCTCATCCATAAAAACAAATAACAAAAATGGGGGGGGAGGTCACTTATGGTCCGCCTTAAGAGTATGACGCGATAGCGTTAATGGTTTAATGACCATATGACCATATGTGCGGAATTGGTCATTCTCTACATTACATTCATAAATCTCTGGGAGTCCTCATACGCCTCTGACTCAGTGGTGCAGCGGTTAAGCGATGCGCCACTGCCCTGGGATGGCAGGTGCTGCCACCGGCGGGACTTGTGAGACCCAGGCTTTTCTTCTAGAGAGATCAATCATTAATTTAACTGCCACCTGCGAAGGTGGGCAGTGTGCTCACAATCCGGTGGGCATACAGGTTGTGATGACGCCGCAGGGTCACGTGACCTAGGTGGCTCACCTGCCTCCTATATGTTGCTCTCTGGGGACCACCTGCCAGAGCCACGCCCGTGATTTCTCGCTCACAACGCCGACGCCCACGACGCCGACACCGGATTTTCTCATGAGCGGGGCCTTTAATGATACCACGTTAATACAGCTAGAAAAATGCAGCTCAGGCAACAGTGTGAATATTGCCAAAAATAGCCATAGGAAAAGATGCACGACCACTACAATGCGCACATAGCACCGCCGCCTGTAAACAATGTTCAGAGTTCATCGCTCATATGGTGGAGATACTACACTGTGCAAGTAAGAGAAGCACTACTTATAGCGAAATTATTAATCAGGGTGTGGCAGTGGCCAGTAATGCTGCCGCCCTTCCAAAAAGTTTAGGGCAACAACTGCACGTAGTCGAAAGGTGCGTGTTAGTCATGGGCCCAATAGATTTTATGGTAACTAAAAGGCTGTCGATCGAGTTAGTTTAGAAAATGTTGTTTTTAGAAACAGAAAATTTTCTGTTGCCCAAACATATATTTTTTTTTGCAGTATATTTGGCCAAGAACTTGTAGTAACAACCGAAATTTTTGTAGTAAGAACACAATTTCGAAAGCGCACTACAGAAAAGTACCGCAGTTCCGCAGAAAAATAGTGCAATACTACAAAGCAATCTGCCGTTGAAACAAAACAAGCTTTCCTTTGTAGCCTTATGGCTGCGCTTGGGTGGATGTCAATGAGTAATTACTCCCTCATTACAAAACGACAAAACGTTCTGTCGTATTTTGGGCAAGATTCTGCTTTTGCCAAGAGCACTGCTCAGAAACACTGGGACGATAAAATGTATTAAAAGATACGTATGTACGTCAAAATATATAGAATCCTTTAGAACCGTTGGCTAAAGCAAGAATGTTTCCTTTATACGACCAGAGAGTTTTTTTTTTTCCCGTAAGATGCTTTGCCGTTTGCTTTTGCATTATGCTGAGGAATACTTTTCCTTTCTAGGCTTGTAGTTCTTCTTTTTTACTGGGCAATGTTGTATTTGTAGTCTGTTTGCTTTGTGTGCAGAACTTGTAGCATAAAAGCATGACGACACTGGCCCCACCGGTTATCTGTTAACGAAAACATCTGTTTAGTAACGCCTCTAAGTGTCTTAGTCATTTTCGTTTCTACGGTCAATTGCGTCTCCATTCCTTTTTTTTTTCATTGTATGCATCTATTTTCTTACCCTCTTCGTTTATTTCCAACACGCGGTTTGCTTACCATTATAGCAGCGTTCCACTTATGTGCAGTACTCCATTTATATGTTGGCACATTTCTCTGTTTGCCCTCTATGAGAAAACGTTCAGACATCCGGCGTTGAGTAAGCTGAGATGCGAGTCGGTGCTGCACCTTGTGACACTGTTTATGTTTAAAGAAGAAAGAAATGTCTAACACCTCAGGAAGAAAGCTCCGCGTGCAGTAATTTTTTTTGCTTTGCGGACATTAGTCTTTGATCCTATAGCGCCTTGCTCTGTGCGCTCTCCCTCTTTTACTGCATGCTATTTCGCGCTGCACCGAATTTCTAATAGCGGTGCAGAGCCGCCAGTCAGCCGGCGCAAAAAGAAAATAATAATAAAGAGGCCTACTGTATCCTTAATTCTGAACTCATTGGCTAAGGAAATTAAGTGCAGTTTTTGAAGTTGAAAGTCATCGGTTAATTATCTGAGATTAACCAGGCAGCGCGTAGCGAGGTGGATTCATTGGCGCTCTTCTTATCAGCGTTCGTTTTGCCGTCGAAATTGTTGTTTCCTTTCGTCTATCTTCCGAGCACAGCGCGCGAAAGTTGATACGGCTGAGCATCAGAGCGCGGTTCGCTCAGGCTGCGTTTGGTGGCGCTCGCTTGCGGGCCGTTGTAGAGTCACTAAATGAGTTTTGTAGCGATAGCTACATTACGATAGCATTTCGAGCCTTCAGCGTGGCGGCGCCGCCACGCTGTCAGGTGGTTGGTCACGGGGTGCGGAGCAGCTGCCGGCGGCGCGGCGCCGTGGCTAATCACGTGGTTCGTCACGTGGTTGGTCACGTGACCAAGTTCCAGTCGGTCAGCTGTAGCTATCGCGTCACTCCAGGCTTAACCAGAGCCAAACCACCGCCAATTTTTTTTAGCCAGTCACTCTAGGCCGTTGTAGGCCGCCTCGATCGGGCCAGCGGAGGCGTGGGCATCGAGGTACCCTAGGCCATTGCAGAATTGCGGGAAAAAAATTTAATCGAAGCTTGAAAACGGCAAAGCTTCCCATGACTACGCCATTGTAGGCCGGCCGTTGCAGTGGATGGCCTTCAACGCAGTACTTCGCGTGCATCGTTAATAGCGCAAAATAAAATATCAAAATGGAGCTGCCTGTCCGTCACTTGCACCAGCAGGAGTTTTTTTTTTGTTTGGGTGTCGAACATCATAATTGAGGTTTTTTTATAATACCAGTGGTCAAAAGCGTTAATACAAACTTACGAAATACAACATAAAAATTACCAGGCAAACATTAAAGATGCTGCGATTTTAAGCGACAGCTGGTTGCTAAACCTACGTTCGCTGTCGGATTACTCAGATGAATCAGGCAGTTGTAAATGGCAACACTGACAGAACCAGGCCACGGAACGGAAGCCCTGGGGCACTATATCGATGACTGCCGTGGCGCTTGGTGCAGGAGTCGCGTGAGCTGGGTGGAGGCTCAAAGCTGGGTACCCGTGCTCTGCACCTAGGCTCATTCGTTAATGTGACCCTATCACTTAAAGAGTAAATCGGAAGCCTAGCCCTTAAAACTAGCCAACGTGTCAACGCAGCTAAAACCTTAAAAAAACCTATTTCAAAGCGCCAGGCTTCAGTTTTACAAAAGGTGATCGTGAACCTTTAAAAAAACCTCATTGGTGAGCACGAACTCCAACGTGTCTTCTGAGATGTCCTGTTGACCTCAATACGACAAACCGTTTGAGCCTGCAGAAACAGAAAGCCTGCACTTTCGTTCCATCTATTTCCGCTTTCTTTCCTGTACCATCTTAAAACCCGGAATCCATGGTTACACCGGTCGTCTGAGGTCACTGAGGATCATATGCGATCAAAGCATCATCTAACCAGTGGAGTCCATTGCCGGCTCTTTCTGGCCACGCTGATGTTCGTCCAGCAGTAAAAGACGCATTTATGAGGCAGAAAATTGCATTGACAAATTTTCCCGCCAGTTTATTCAAACATTCAAACATTTGACGTCCTTAGCGAAAAGCACGGGTACCACCGCTTTGAAGCTAATGGCGGCGCAGCATATACATCCTCCGGACAGAAATCGATTTCACTAGCGAAATCGGCCGGTGACGGCGACACCTGCATTTCGGTTTTTGGCCTTTTCTAGCTTATAACAGCTCCGTTTTCGGACTCTGGAATCAGAACGCGGTACCCAATCGATAAAGGTCAACTTCTGATTGTAGTCAGTGTCCCTCTAAGGCTAGCGTATCGTTATTATGCGAATGGTAAGGAGCTCTTCAGTCCGAAAAGCAGCGTGAGTGTCACATGCCGTACGCAGTTCGCGCGCTCTCCGAGGAAGAGCCGGACAGGTGGCGCGACAGCTCTCCGGTTGGACCGAGCAGCTCTCCGAGGGATCGCGTCGCGCCCCCGGGGCGTCCCGCCGTTCGATGGAGCCAGCGTCTCTCCAATTTTCAAGCTAACGTGCAGCATATCACGCCTTGTGCAGACACGCGTCGCGAATGTGGCGACCCTTGCCTGCTCGCTTCGTATGCACAGAGAACCATAGAAATGCCCGAGTGAAATTGGTTGTAGGAGCCCATTGCCACCGCCTGTTTTCTCCAAACTTGTGTTCGCGCGGCTGCAGTCTCTCTGGTCTGCAGTAAGCTCAACTCAATACCCTCTGGAAGATGGCTAGGCCTTTCGCGACCTCAACTGGCCTTGTCGGTGGACGAAATGGGGCGCAGTATGAGCGCTTTTGTTTTCGAGTTGAACCAATTATAATTGAACGTTTCTGGAAGGCAGCCGGCCAACTGAACTCTCACTAGCCCCTCCTCCCTCACGATAGCCAGCAGCTTGCAAAGTGCATCCGCCAAGGCGCGTTCCCTCCACCTCGACAGCGGGGATCGTGACTCGCGTATGCGCCTGCATGCGGCGCCCTAGCGAGTCAAGCTACCGCACCCAATCCACGCCGTTTTTTTTCTTCTTTTACTTGGAAGCGCAAGGCACGTCTCCGAGACCCGACCTATTAGGTGGTCGACCAAGCCCCGCCGATGTATATGCACCGTGTGTCGCACAACGCCGGCAGCGCTACGGCGGTTAACCGCGCTCCGACTCGGGGAAGGTGCATCGCCACGAGCCTCGCCGGGCTGACTGACTTTAGCGTCGCTCGAGTTCGGAGTGATCGCCATTAGGGCGGTGCGTTGGCGCAAATTGGCCATTAGCCCGGTGCCAGCCGCGCGAGGGCCCATCCACCGGGAACGTGCGGGACATCCAGCGCCACGCCAGAGCAAAAAGCGAAACGATGCGGGGCCATCTCGCTCCTTGGCGCTTTCCCCGCACGTAGAGGCCATTATACCGATTTCCCTGCGAGCCATGGGGCGCTGGGAGCAGCTGTGAGCGCAGCTTCGGATTCTTGGCCAGGACCCCGTCTCGTCCTGCTGGTCGCTGGAAGTGCGCCCCGCTGCCTGCATTTGCGTTATTATGCTACCTTCGCAGGCGGATTGATCCACGGCGAATCCATTGAAACTGCGCCCACTTTCACTGACCGCGGAAGGAGGCTGTGGGAGTCAACGAATAGGTCAACCCACGCAAGGACAACATCCCCAAGGAAATGGGGGTTAACTCTCCCCGGGCAGACGAGAGCGCAACATTTTCGCTGAGGTGATGGCAGCGACGTAGCAAAACGTCTCGATGCGTCAGGTGAGTTATAAACAGACATGCATATTCGTTCAGAAACGGGCCGGCAACAAATAAACGCCCCATGAAATGATTACTCGCTGTTGTGGACGCATTTCTCTGAGGCACCAGAGGGAGCTGCCTAGAGCCCGTGGCAACGAGCGCCTGGTACAGAAATAAGCTAAGCCTATTGTTCTGAGTCTCTCACAAAGACACTCGGGACTACGTGCCTTTGGGCGGAGTGCAGTGGCACACGTACGTTGGCGAAATGGTTCCATTGATTTCTCTGCTCAAGCGATAGGGGAAGTTCTCCTCGACATCTCTGGTAGAAAATATGGCTAGTGGCAGAGATCTCTTCTTCGCCTTTCCCGCCCTCGGCTGCTGTGGACACATATGCCTCGATCTGGGAACTTTTGCAATACAGGGCGGCAGTGCATATGTACCTTAGTCCTGCGTGACGAAATGTGTTTATGCAGTTTGTCACGGTTATACTTTAGCATGTCCCGCATCACTCAATGTTCTAAGTTAAATGGCATATCTCATCACCTGCGTCTCCAACACGCTGCACGCGTCCTGGAAATGCCTACAGTCTGGCAAACGGGCAAGGGTCGTGCTTGCTGATCGACTCTAGACGCTGCTCTTGCAGACTAGTGGTCTGCAAACAGAGCATTAGAGACTCTCTGGTGAACTCTCATATTCACCTACTCACTGATGATTGCATCATTTTTAGAGCAATAGGCAACGCTAACGACCTTACATTGTTTCTGTCAGACCTTACGTAACACTATAAGGATCTGCTGCAAGAAATGGTCAATGCAGATAAATATTAACAAATGCAAAGTCATGCATGTATCTAGAAAAACTTCCATCCCACCACCCTACTACATCGACATTTCGTTGGAATCAGGTTCGTAATATAAATACCTCGGTGTTCACATTACTTCTAAACTGGTCTCTTCATTCCAAGAACATAATTAAAAACGGTAATCGCATGCTATAGGCTGCTTACGTCGAATGTTCCTTCTTACTTGAAACCATTGCTATATAAAACATTAATATGATCCAAACTCGAGTATGCGACACCGATATGGGACCCTACTCATGAGAACTTAATTACAGATCTCGAGATGCTCCAAAAAATTGGAGAGGACACTTAAGCACTTAAGCTCCGCCTGAAGGGCATGACGCGATAGCCTAATTAGTTAATTCCCATATATGCACTGGTCATCCTCTGCTTTACATTCATAGATCCCTGGGAGTCCCCGTACCCCTCCTGGCGCAGTGGTGCAGCGGTTAAGCGATGCACAACTGCCCTGCAATGACAGGTGCTGCCATCTGTGGGGCTTGTGAGACCCAGGTTTCTCTTCCCGAGAAACCAATCATTAATTTAACTGCCGCCTGTCACGTTGGGCAGGGTGTGATGACGCCGCAAAGACACGTGACCTACGTGGCCCACCTGCCTTCTAGGTTGCTCTACGGGCACCACCTGACAGAGTCATGATCGTGATTTTTTGCTCACAACGTCGACACGAACAACGCCAACACCGGATTTTCTGGACAAGGAGTCCTTTAGGACTATCGCCTTAATAACTCTGCACGTTTTATCCTTGCTGACTACAACAGCACAGCGGGTATAACTAGCATGAAATCGAATATCTAAATCTCTGCCTCCCATCACTGACATCGCATGGAAAAGTGTCCTGTTCCACAAGTTGTATCATCATACCGCTCTACGTCATCACGTCACCACCAGCCAAATGATGTATCCCGCCGCATTGATCATCATCACAAAGTTGTAATTGTGTCATGCAGCACTAAATGCTTCTCGCAGTAATTCCTGCCGTGAACCTCATGCGACTGGAGCCACATTCCCGCAGAAGTTGTTTGCATTAATAATTATGATTAGTTCCGCGAAGGACTAGCTAACACTGTATTTTCAGGTGCCATTTAAGATTCATGTAATGAACTGCATTTCTCTCTCTATATTTGTATATTTACCACTCCCCCTGTGTAACGCCTCTGGCCGTGAGTGGTATTATAAATAAAATTATAAAATAAATAAAATAATTCAGAAGGTCATCGGGCATCAAATAAAGAAACAGAAAGAAACTGTCGCGGGCACGTGTGTTTTCTTAGATATAAGGAAAGCCAGAGTGAACTGGCCTGAAATAACCACAACGAACGATTAACCACTCCATCCCATCTAAAAGACCTGCCTTTCGGGATGCCGAAGAAGGCGTAACTTTGAGCAAGTTGGAATTACATATAATAAAAGTGTAATATACAGGGGAAAATTATAAACAAGAGAATAAAACAACACAGCTTAAAAGGAATGAGCAAGGACTCAATGTATAGCTACCACTTAGTAATTGCTCTCATGTGCAGAAACACCGTTTCCTTCGGTGATAAAACGCAGAAGACTAATGCTGAAGCAACACCCTTTGTCGTGATAAACTGCATCTGCCACTGCCAGCATTTTTCCCCTGCATTGTGAGAGCTGTAGGGACGCGTCGTATGCTTGACCGCAATAGGGTGCCGCGCAACAGCAACAATCCTTTCCGACAAAGAGCATGGCGTCAGCATGCCGCTTACACTTTTACCACCGAAAATTTTTATGTTTTTGGATATGCGCGGAGTTAGTAACCGCGGTATGTACAGGGTGTACCGGCTCTTCTTTTCAATGTGTTGGTTCATTTTTTTTTTTGAGCAAGTAATTTTCTGCTGTCTGTGTATACGGATGAGAACAATTCTTGAATAAATTTCATTTGGAAGTAGCTCCGCGTTTCTGACAAAGCCTCCCTGTGTGCACGTCCTGTTGTGCTGTCTACTTTTCAAAGTGACTCTTTTCAAGAAGGACACCGTCGGTTAATGTATGTCTTAACCCCTTGCGCGTCAAAAAACGAAGACGCTGACTCCAGCCTCCTTAATGGCCAGGGAGACAAATAGTTGAGTTGCAGTCTTAAAAGCTACATGGAATGTAACTAATGATACTTACGAAAGATCGCAATACCTGTTGACAATCGGAGATATTCAGAGAGCACACAGAAAGGCAAAACATGAAGCTGGGAGGAACTGAACGGCTATTGAAAATTTTGTGTTTTAGAAAGTTGTGGAACAAACGCTAACTAACGCGAGTAAATTAAATAAAACTCTAAATTTGTAACTTATAAACACTGTTCCCCTCGAGTTAGAGAACTTGGGCGGAAACTCTAGGCTGTTCGCGAAACAACGAAAAATAACAATGGTCAGGACACGGTTTCAGTTGTGCATGACAAAGTTGTAATTAGTGGACACCAGTGAGTGAGGAAATAAAATTTTATTGGGGTATATATCAGAAGCTAATTCCTGGGCGTGTTTGTCTAGGATGATGATATGCGAACGGCAACGAAGCTGAATTAAAGTGACAATTCAGCATAGCAGAACATCACATGACAACCTGTTCTGCGCTTGTGATAAGATTGATAAAAACAATGTTGATGTCTTCTATAGTTTACTGCGGTCTTTATATCCAGGTATTAATTTTGCAACTGAGACGTGGCTGCGCAGTTCTGCGAATGACTCTGAAATATTTACCTTGAACTACCACGCTTTTCGGAAAGATAGAGAGTCTTGTGGTGAAGGCGTCTTGATTGCTGTAAAAGATGACATTCAGTCCACAGAGACTGAAATTCAAG